>NC_056726.1:961660000-961872500 GCF_019279795.1 Protopterus annectens
AAGGTCAAAGTCTGCGTGAGCGATCACACATTCTTGTTTCAGCAGATCTTCATTCCTCATTAAACTGTCAGTCTAATATTCACTGTGATAAATATAGACTAACGGTTTAATGAAATAAGCAAGCTGTGCCTGGATGCAGACTTAAGACTATATTTGTTTTTGCTTCTGCATATAGTAAAAGGTAACCCGCATAAGGTTTGATACGAATATTTCCTCATCTTCTGAGCTGCAGTTCTGCCACATAATCAAATTCCTTGAATGCAATGTAGCCAGAGCTTAACTCCTCTGGAAACTATTTCTCTTGACATATGAATTACAGACTTGAATCAGTACTTTAGAGTTTTGTTTTGGTTAATAATGGGGTTAGAGAGTTGCTGAGGAGCCAGTTATGAAGTGTCCGGAGATCCTGAAGTACCCACTAACACTGCTCATGTGTTAGCATTACATGTAGAATATCACAGAAGCTTAAGTCAGCCAAGCTATTCATCATGCAGTGGTTGATCTATGGTTGTGGGATTCTGATTGCAATTGTTCACTGTTTATGTAGCCTAGCTGAGTGAGCAGAAGGACATAATTTTCTAAGCTTTGGAAGTTTGTGGTTATGAGGTTGATGTAAATTTTTTCCGGTTTCATTTGTAACAGTATCACTCAACATATGCTTATAAACACATTTTCTCTGCTGTTTGCTCTTTTTTATAGTTAATTTGAGAGTAGACATTGCTGTATTTTTCTCAGTGTGCATTTTGAGGGAACTGTTTTTTATGCAGAACAACATTTACATTCTGCTTTCAGGTTGTAAAAAGGACTTGCCATTGGCTCATTTGAGCAAGGAATGGTGGTTGATTTGTAATCCAACAATACCATAAGAAATGTATATACCTTGTAACTTTCAGATTTTTTTCTTTTATTATAGGACTCCAAGCAGCTGACATTATTTTCAGCCTCCCTCTAATCATCTACCGCAGTTCCCTCCTGTGTGCCTTTTATTTCAGTTTATGATTCTTACCTTACCTTAACATTTGTCTCCCTGTAATTATTGTGTAGTAGCCCACCACCAAACAAAAAGAACTTGCATTACCTTAGCTGAGAACACTACCACCTCTTGAGTACTCACAGCAGAATGTGTTTTAATTACAGAAAGATCACACTCCTCAGCTTCCATGGAAAAGCATATTCCAGGTGCTGGGATTGAAATACCATTACGTAGTCAAGCCTTTGCTTTAGGAAATGTAACATACATTCTGTCCTAGCTGTGGAACTCTCTTTGTCCACACACTGATATTATTGGCATCACTGAAGTTTTCCAGAACTTGGCTCTATGTATTTGTGATCTTGGAGAAATCATGACCACGTACTCTAGAATATCTCATGGGAGATTCCGCAATAGTGCAGGGTCCCATGGCTGTTTATGCATGTCATTCAGTCTCCATGTTTGAAGAGTGAGAATTATGTCTCCATCCTTTCCATAAGGTCCAGTATATTCATAGAGGCCATAGATTTTTTTTTTTGAGTTCACAAGGCAAAATCACTCCATCGACCAGATTCAGCACTATCCACCAACATGTCACCTTCCCCATCTAGGAGAACAAATCAGGCCTGGGATGACATTACAGGTGTCCATTCAGTCAAGGTTTGCCTGTTTTCAACAGAAGAAATACACTTTTCCTTTAAGTTTGTGATTTTCATGGGCAGGATATTGATGTACAGTCAAGGTCTTAAGAGTATTCATTTGGGAACAGCATCTTTGTGTGCGGGTCGTGATATTATGTTCACCTCAAGTGACTGTGATTTCCAGCATGCACCTGAGTGATTGACTGCTGAGTATGAAGCAGTTGGGATAAAAATCAGTATTTCCAAATCAGAGGCCTTTGATCCTACTAAATAAGCTAGAGACTGTTGCTGGGGAAAGGAAAGTTTGATTTATTCTGCTCAGTTAGCTGCCACAGTGACCATCACCAGGAAACCTGGTTTAGAAAATGGATGGATGGTATAGTAACTGAAACAGAATGGAAAATCCAACTAAGAATGGTAATATATGCTGACAAAACCCAGGATACCCATGCTTCCCACCAATGCTTATATCCTGAGCATGTAACAGTATTCATAATACCATCATGTTTAATTTAAAAGTAATAACAAACATGGTCATAAATAAGTCATCCTCCCTGGACTTTACCAACAGAAATTAGGATACACTAAATGTCTTTCTTGTGGTAATAGACTAGGATACTGTCCCCAGTGACCCAAATAAATTTGCTCAGTATACTATTGGTGACTTTTATGATGTTATTGATTTATACATTCATGAAAAGATATCAGTAAGACAAAAATGTACAGTTAAATTCAACAAAAATGTGATGTGGTGAAATCACAACACAGCACATAAGTAAGTATTAGGTTAGCTGCCCTTGTGGGACTATGCAAGTCTAGTCAATTTCCCTTCATGAGAATCAAACCTTGTACTTCTTTTATGTGAGGTAAACAATTTAACCATTATTCTAGTCAGTTTCCTTTTATGAGACTCAAACCTTGTACTTCTTCTCTGTGAGGTAAACAATTTAACCATTATGCCAATCCCCAATCACATCAGTGAGACATGTAGCAGGAAAAAGGTACTAATTGGCTTTCAAAATGTGCTCTAGTTATAAAAATGTGTTTAGAATAAATAAAGTACAGATGCTACTTACTTTTCTTCATAAAAAGTTCCAGACTTAACTATGGTCCAGACAAAGAATTGTTGCTAATTTGATGCTCAAAACCTTCAAACCCAAAGGATTCAATGCAAAAAGCTACCCCTTCGCTGATATACCCAGTTTCAGCTAAGACAGACTGACAGTGGCTATTCTGAATGTGATGACTCCAGTGGGGACAGGGAGCCACTTAAAGTGTCATTATCCAGGACCAGGACAGCAAATTATCCTTACTGGCCCCACACTTCTTGGCAGCAGTAATGAGGATGCCGTTCTCTTACCCATACAATGTGTGTGTTGTTGCAATTGCCATCAGCATCACACATCAAAGCACTGATCCTTCTAACGTCTACCCTTCTGTTGGCATCATTGTTACTGATGCCAGTACTGCTTGTGCTGATGTCCATGGCACCAGTCAATGCCAGGCTCTTTGATTTTGCTGTTAGCTTCGTCATGCCCATCCTGAGGGAATGTGTCACTGTCTTGCTACCAAGCCAGCTCTCAATGGCAGACTTGAAGCAGCAGTTATTTTCACACTGGCATTTGCTGTCCCACCTGACAGGCCCATTGCTGAGCCTTCAGCCTTGTTTCTTGCATAGCAATAGAATGAGAGGGCCAGAGCATTTTTCAGCCCCCACCCCAAAAAATGTGAAGTCAATTCCCCTTTGGAAGGTTTACAGGAAAAGCTTGTACCAGAGGATGCATATTGATTCACTTGTGGAATCACTCACATCAGATGCAGATGATTTGCCAGTATCCCCCTCCCCAAAGTAGAGCTTTGCCAAATAAGGGGATGGGTAACTGACCTGATATCCTTCCCACAGGGAACATACAAAAGGCCTTTTGGTCTATCCAGTAGTCTTCCTTAGAAGATCCCACAAATGCAGCTGGGAAAGTCCTTATGTTCTGTCTTCTATTCTAAAAAAGACTGACTTGTATGCTGTGGCCTTCCAGTGCATTGAGTTTCTGGATAGAGACTCTAACAAGCCATATTAGTTTCAGCAGCTGCTCATTTGAACTCCCCAGAGCTCTGTGGTTCACCGGAGGGGAAAGATCCTTGCAGCTGAGGACATTACATTTCAGATAACTCATTGTCCTTTTCAGGGATACAGATATGCCAACGCCAAATGTGGTTTGGGCATGACACACAGCAAAGAAAATTCTGGCAGGAACCACAGCCCTCAGGGTAATTCCCAGAGAGGAGACAGTCAGCAAGAGCCTGGAGGGGTTGCCTGACTCTCCCACTCTGAAATCAGTTGTGGGGACAGTAAGTTCCTCCCCCTGTCCACCTGTAGGTTAACAGATAGCTACAGTAATATCCAGATGATACAAGATTCCTATTCACAGAAATCCAATCCCAGAATCTCTACCCTTGGTAGATGTCCCACAGCCTCAAAAATAAGCAGCAACAAGAGAAGCCCTCATCCCCTTCAAAAAAAAAAAAAAATATATATATATATATATATATATATATATATATATATATATAAACAAGCCTTTCAGGAGTTTTCACCAGTCTGAAAAGGCTCAGGATTTTCTCCTATATCCATTCTAAGAAAGACCAAGGAATGCAGTCCAGTATTAGGCCTGTGTTTTTTGTGTGATCATGGTGCATTTAGACCTTACTACTTTCTTAAGTATGTAAAAAACACTGAATGAACTGTTTTAACATGGTAGAGTCCTACCTCCACATCACAATCACTTCAGATTCCAGAAGGTTACAATGCTTTTGGGTAGTAGCCCATCATTACCCATTCTGAGCTTTTCTTTTTGGGCACACCTCTGCCCCTGGGGTGATCATTAAGGGCATATTCACTGTAGAATACCATCAAATGGTGCAGACCCCCATCATTTTCCCATGCCTAGAGGGCTGTCTTCTAGCTGCTTCTCCAGTCCAGGCTCTGGTGACCACTCAAGGGTCTCTGTCCTCATTATTCCATTCCCTGTGGAATACATTCAGATTTGCAAAATCACAGCTGGTACTGTTGCAGCTGCTCATATTTGCCAGCTGCAACATGAATGCACTAATGTGCAGGATCTGTCAATGGACAAGACACAGTCCACATAGCTGAAAGTATTGATACTTTTTCATTCAAAAAAGTCTCTATCCATCTATGTATTATACTACTGGGCCTTATAGCAGGCTCCATTTCTTATGCAAGATATTACATGAAAGAACTTTTGTGGATATTAAGAATCCAGTTGTCTGAAATTAGATATCAGTTATCCTGGCTAGTTTGGATCTCCAGAGCCTGCAAGAATTATCCATAGTTTTGGATGCACCCTTCCAGTTATTTTTTTTCCTGAGGGCAGTCCAGTTTTAGTTCACCACAATCTTAGCAACAAGCCACAATGGACAGACACAGCTCTACAGTGGAGGGTATATTACAATAAAGAGGTGGTTCAAGACTTATATAAATGGACTGCAAATGAGGTCAGAGTTCTTCACCCTCCAATCCTTCCAGGACTCCCTCATACAGGGATTGATTGTCACTCAGTCTGACAACATGCAGTGGTTGAGTACATCACAAGCAAGGGGACACATGATAATATCCATTATAGTGAGAAGCCATAATTGTGTAGGGATGGGCTATGTTGACCAACTGCTTTAAGCTAGCCAACCACATTCTGTGGGAGTCCATTTCTACAGCAGGCAGACTCAGGCATCATTTGCTGATGCCTCCTGAGTAGCACTTTAGACTCTTGGTGACTTGGAAACTTTTCTTACATTGGAGAAAAACATACTGCAATTTTATTGTTTCACTACCAACACCAACTACAGCACATAGTTTTCATTTATCCCTCTATCAAGAAAGTCCTACAGGGAGGCTATGGAAGGTCTGGATGGCGAGTTGAAAAATCAGCAAGCAAATAAAAGTTGTACTGCTGGAACTGAATTCCTCCTCAAGTCTTGGTGAGTACCTTCACAAGGTGGACCCTGTTTTTACAAATCTCACCAAGATGATACTGCTATATAGACTGTATTTTATATAGCATATATTAAATGGACAGAAGCAGGTTAAAATAAAAAAGACAGCTGGGTACGCATGTCCCATGATGAAAAAGTGTCCAATTCTGGTAGGCACAGTGGTGCCAGGACTGGAAAAAATGACAGTGCAGAATCCCCAAGACACTGAAACATTCCTACAATGGTGCTAGGCCAGGCCCAGTGGGAGGATGCCCCCCCCCCCATTGTAGAAGGAAGTAGTAATCCACAAAAATCACAAAAACTGATAATCCAGAAAAGAGACATACAGATGATAGAGTGGGCTATTGAGGATAAGAAAGAATTTATGTATTGTTACTATTGTGTAAGAAGCCTAGAAGTTCTGGATAGAAGATATTCAAAAAGATTAAGAGAGAAATTAAAAGAAAGAAAAATATTTGCCGAAGAAAAAAACTGTCAAAAATTTCAAATGCAAATTTATGTTCATTAATACAACAGATTCATGAGAAACATTGTATAGACCAGGAAACCTTGGGCCATTTGGAAAAACAAGCGACTGAGGAAGTGTGAAAATATAAAAAAAACACAACTCAGAGAGTTTTGAAAGGTATAAAAAAGAAACATGGACATGGGAAAGAAAGAGAGATCTAATATGGTGTAATATTTGTGCAAAGGAGAAAGCTAAACTAATCAATACAAAAAGCAGCTCCTAAGATATTTGAAGAGAAATACAGGCAAAGGCACCCAGCTGTGGAAAATTTCACAGTATAAAAAATAAGATCACAAAGGGGGAATGTAGACCAGAAGATTAGTAAAGTAGAAGTTAAACAAATAGAAGCTGAAGTTTTAGACTATCTGCAAAGTGAAGGACTTAGTGTAGAAAGTCTAACACAGGTTATGTCACAGCATACTGAAACAATGTGTCCCCAAAATAAGGAGAAACAGTTGGAATGGGAGACATCTGAAGAAGAAATATGGACATGGGAGAGAAAAGAGATTTTAATATGGTGCAATATTTATGCAAAAGACAAAGCATAAGTAATAAATACAAAAGAAGCAGCACCAAAGATATTTAAAGAGAAATACAGGCAAAGGCATCTTGATATGGAAAATTCTGTGATACAAAAATAAGAAAACAAAGGAGAAAGTAGTAAAGCAGATTGGTTTTGGAAAGTTAAAGAAATAGAAACTGAAGTTATGGATTACCTTTGAGCTGAAGGGTTTAGTGCATAATATCCAACTCTGGCAAAGTCACAACATGATAGAACAGTAAGTCCCCAAATTAAGGAAAAACAGGTTGAACAGGAAGCATCTATTCCATTGCCACAAGAAGATACTCTGGAGCCTTCAGTAGGAAACCAGTACATAATTACAGTTGGAGTTGCACAGCAAAGAAAGGAAGGGAAAACAGTGGCAACTCTGGATGCAGTGAATGACTTGGAGTGATAGGTCAGTGAGTTCCCATACGAAGGAGCAACAGATGATGCAGGATGTAGCTGAAGAGAATATATCACAGGAAGATGTTCTGGAACTTTCTGCAGAATGATCGCAGGAAATGGAGGGGCAAGAATGTGCCCTCAGTTTTGAAGAAAATGATCTAAGGGAAGAGTTGCTTGATTTAATAGAGACGGATAGATATATTCTTCTTCTTTTGGCTTTTTCCCAGTTTGGGATCACCACAGTGGATCACCTGTCTGCTCATGATTGTCAGTAGAGTTTTACAGTGTCGAGTTGCCAGTCCAGCACCCAACCTTCCACGGAAGGCAACCACACACATGCACTCACGCCTAGGGCCAATTTAGAGTGTCCAGTCCACCTACAGCATGTCTTTGGGATGTGGGAGGAAACTGGAGCACACAGAGGAAACCCACATGACCACAGGGAGGACATGCAGACTCTGCACATAAGGCATGCCAGCCGAGGATCGAACCAGAGAACCTCTTGCTGTGAGGTGACAATGCTAACTGCTGCACCACCATGGCCGCCCTGGATAGATGCATTAATATGAATGACAGAAATAGATTAGAGAAAGTGAATAACATCCAAAATGTTAGAAGTCTGATAAAACAAATGACCACAGTAATCAAAACTATTAACAGAAATTCATCTCATATAACAGACATAAATCAGATATATTACTGTGCAGCTAGATTAATAACAGGAAAAAGTCTTACCACAAAAATAGAGGACTGTAAGGGAAAGAAAGAGATGAAATCAAATGCCATAATGGAAGAATCAAATAGAGAAAACTTTAAGGCAATTAAGACAAGAAGTGTCACTGTTAGTAAAGAATAGAAGAATGAAGATATCAGCAGTACTCAGAAAGATACATGCGATAAAAGCAATGAGCAGTATTTGAACTGACCAGGATCTATTGTACACTATTGCAAATAATAAACTAAAGATATCAGCACAAGCAGAAAAACTTAGATGATATACAGATAAATATGAAGAAAAGTACAAAATAAACAATTCAATGATGACCCAAAACATTTTATAGAGTATTGAGAAACAAAGTAAAAAGAATAGAAACACCACCAAATAAAAAGAAGAAATAGGCACATTTTGGAGAAATATCTATGAAGACCCTGTGGAACATAATAAAGATGCTGAATAGACAGAAGAAGTAAAAGAAACAGTAAGAAGTTCAAATGTACAGCATCTGAAATGGGATGAATTAACGGTGAGAAAAATTAAAACAAAATTAAGAAAAGCTCCTAAATGGAAAACCCCAGGCCCAGAAGCAGTACCTAACTTCTGGCTAAAAGTTTTAACATCTTTACACGAAGATTTAGCCCTGATTAAGAACTACTTATATGATCATCTCGAACAGACACCAACCTGATTAACAACAGGAAAAATTATACTTCATAAGAATGAACCTGCAAGTTATCTTAAAAACTATAGACCAATAATTTGCCTTCCAACACTGTATAAGGAACTGATGCTGACAGAGTTTATAGTCATTTAGAAGAAAACTCAGTCATGGCAATAGAACAAAAGGGTAACAAAAGAAAGTCATGTGGAACAAAGGATCATTTATTGTTAAATAAAGTCATAATGGAGAATTGTAATTAGGGGAAGAATATATAAATTGCAAAAATGCATTTGACAGCATCCCACTTTCATGGGTAAAGGAGTGTGTACAGATGAATAAGATACCCTCCACATTGATCAATAATATTACATTGACCATAAAACAGTGGTAAATGCCTTTGCAGTTAAGCCATGTTAAAACACAAATTATTATGCCAGAGATAAAAATTCAAAGGGGATATTCCAGGGTGACTCCTTAAAACCGTTGCTCTTATGTCTTGACCTTAACTCATTAAGCTGCCTACTTAACAGATTAGGTCATGGTTACAATATGGCTCCCAGAAAACAACAAAGTGTAAAGCCTTCTCATATTTTTGTAGATGTTTCAAAACTGCATAGTTCATCCGATGAGGAGCTGCAAGCACAACTGGAAGTGGTCAAAACCTTTTCAGATGGTATAAGAATGTCATCTGGTCTTGATAAATGTGCAAAAGTAACATTTAAAGCAGGAAATCTGCAGCAGAGAGAAAATATCAGTCTCAGACAGGAACGTGATATAAAGGAACTTGAGCAGGAGGGAAGGTATAAATATTTGAGAATTGATGAAGGATCAACAATAAAACATAAACAAATGTGAACAAAACTCCGTAAGGAACATTTTAGGAGACCAAAATTAATACAGAAAGCAGCCCTGACATCTAGGAACAAAGTACAAGCTATAAACCAATTTACTCTTCCTGTTCTACCTTACAGTTTTGGGGTGAGTGGCCCCAAAAGATATTGTATCAGCTGGACAAGAAAACAAGACAAATAGTTCACACACATCAAATGATATAGAAAAAATCTGTGTATACCAAGAGATTCCTTATTCTGAAGGAGGTATGCACCTCCACAAAATTGATTACATGTATAGATCTGCAGTCATAAGCCTGCATACATATTTGCTGACCTCATACCATAACAGAAGAAGAGAAAAATCAGGCAGCAAAAAAATGTGCCAAAAAACAAAAGAAAGAAAGTTAGAAGGATCAGATATGAAGCCAAGAAATGTGCAAAAGGCATAAACATATTTGCAAGTATAGAAAACTCTTGGAACAACCTTATATCAGTTAGAATCTAATATGGCAATGGTTAAGGAGAGGTAAATTTAAGCCAAAAGAAGAAAAGGTAATATTGGTGGCCCAGAATAGTGGACTACATACAATAAATCCTGTAAAACATTACTGGAAACAGTCGCACATCTTGTTGCTGGGTGATATACTGATGGCAGAGGGCATCTATACAAAAGGGCATAATAATGAAGCATGACTGTTGCATTGGGGAATGTGCAAACGTTACCATATTGAAGTAGCTGAGAAGCATTGTAAACATTAGCCACAAAGCATCATAAAGAATGATGAAGTTTATATCACATGGAATCTCCCATTACCAACAGTTCAAAAGATAGATGCGAGAAAACCAGATATTGTATTCCATGAAAAGAAGGCAAAAGTAGCACTGATCAGTGAAATTTCTACACCCAATGATTACAATGTCTTATGTTCAGACAGACACAAAGTCATAAAATACCAGGATTTGCAAGCAGAAATGAGGGCAATGTGGAGGAAGAATACCCAGACAGTTCTAATGGTAATAGGTGCAATGGGGTCTGATAAAAACGAATTTACATTGTTATTTCAATATGCTTCTGATACATGTAACTCCATATGAATTACAGAAGGAGTCATTTCTGGACACATTGCAGATCCTGCACAAAGCAATTTTGGCTAATATCAAAGATTAAAACAATACTAATTTGAGAGTTCCAAGATGACTACCCATTGAGGAACAGCTTTATTTCAGCTCTCCCAGTGTGAAAACACAAACTCAGAAGAGAGAGCCAGTAAACTCATATTTTTGGGTAACTTTCAGTAGATGGTAAGTAATTGCACTGCCTGGATGCAGCAGAAAAGAAATTCAGAGAACCTGAAAGAAAAATATGTCACAAAAGGTGAGGAAAACACTGACTGGGAAAAATTCTGCAGCTGTTTAGCAAAAAGCAATTCAAGCACTGGATCTTGTGCAAGACATGACTTCTGGTAACATTGAGGAAATAATAAGTCAGATTTACTCAGAGCTGATTAAAATAAACAAAACACTGAATGAGTATATCAACTCAAATAACAAAAGGCTAGATTTTAAATGGAGGAAGCTATAAATATTCAGATGAGGTGATAAAACTGCAAAAATCAGAACTTGAAGAAAAGGCTGACTGAATGTGAGCCTGTTCAAGAAGAGATGTCTCAAAAAGAATACAATTAGAGAAGAGAGCACATAGGGGGAAATCTGAGATTTTCTGTTATACCAAACAAGCTGGAAGAAACAGACTGCATTAACTTTATGAAAGCACAAATAAGCAACTGGACTGGTGTTCCACAGTAGGAGTTGTTAAATGAAAGGACACATCATGTGTATGCTCCAAAACTGGCCATGAGAAAGAAACCTACATCCTTAATAGTAAAGGTGTAATCCTATCAGCAGAAGGAGTTGATTCTGACAAAACTGTGGTAGAAGGACAAAGTACTAAAAGTGGGAGGTAACAGAGTATTTGTGGAAAGTGATTACTCACCATACACCAGGCACAAGAGGAGTACATTTATTCCACTAACCAGGGGATGTTGAGAAGCAGGCATGAGATTCAATCAGCTGTACCCAGCTATTTTCTGAATATTGTTTTCTGGAGGGGAAAATAATTTTTATGCAATGATTGCTAAGGAGGAAATGCAAAGGTTTGTCCAGCAAAAAGTGAGTTATAAAACAGAAGGAGATTTTACTTCTTGTCCTTCTGGTAATAAAGATCACTGAGAGACTGTCCCAGTGAAACGAGAAATATAAATGTGGGAATATAAGGTATTAATTATATTTCTGAAACATGACAGAACAAGAAAACCTGAAAATATTAGACATTTTTGACTTTGTTAAAATCGTAGGGGAGACTCTAAAAGCATGTGCCCTACTTCATGCCAATAATGTTTGTAAGAACACTTAGGATGGGGAAGCAGAAGGAAAGAGTTAACTCTAAGTAAAACAAAATGTTGTACCTAATAGTAGTGTTTTTATAATTCAGGATGTAATCTGCATGCTATAAAGTAAAATTTTGTCAGTTATTTTCAAATGTAATGGGGATACCAAAGTAAGCAGGTGCCTCTTTTTTTCTTCTTTTTCTATCTCCTTTTTAAGAAATGTAGGTACTGGAACATAAAACAAGAAGAAAAGTCTGGTCAAAAGAGCAGGATACAAGACAAATTGATGTGGTTTTTCACTCTTGCATAGGGGAATGACTGGATTAAGGCCTTTGGCTTGATTTAGTAACACATTTTAAGAGAAGGCAAATAAATAAAAAAAGAACATTTCTAGCAAATAAATGAGTGCTTGTAGAAGCAACTCTGTAATTGGGTTCTAATGTCTCCATGGAGACAATCTGATAAAGAGCAATAGAAATAGAATACTTACTTCATTAAGTGGGTAGGAGATAATGTTTTCTGAGAGCATTCAAGCACAGATTATGTACAAGGATACAATAACTAAAGTATGAACAGTGTTCAGTCTCACAGAGGGGTTCTAGTGGGAGTGGGTGTACATCAGGGTTCAACTTTGAGCCCAGTGCTGTTCATATTGGTGATGGACTACATAAGCAAACAAGTTGGAGGGGACAAATCAACAAAGTTGATGTATTGATGATGTGGCACTACAGGCAGAGTCTGAGTAAAGAACTTCAGCAAAGGATATGGGAAACTGAATGCAAAACAGAAGGCACATGATATAAAACTAAGTGCAGATAACACAGTGGTAATGGCAGCAAATTGGGGAAATCAGAAGAAGCTAAGAACTTAAATAAAAGAGAAATTGGAAAAGGTATTTAATAGCTTCAGGTATCTGGGAGGGGTAGTTGAGGAGAAGGGAAGTCTGAATGAAGAGGGCAATGCTAGAATCAAAGGGGCTGCAGCTAACTGGTATAGAGTGTCAGGTGTAGTGTATGACAGAAGAATGCCAAAGAAACTGAAAAGCAAGGTGTACAAAAGAGTAGTGCAGCCAGTAATACTGTATGGTATTTACACTTGGGAAGTAAAGGCACAGCAGATGAGGAAACTAGAGGTGATGGAGGCAAAGTGCTTGAGAAGGGTGGTAGGATGTACACTATGGGACAGATGAGGAAATTAGGACATAAGAGCAGAATCCAAAGTAGCTCCAATTGCAGAAAAGATCAAAGAGAACATATTAGGGTGGTTTGGGGGCACATGTGTAGAAAATCTGAAGACAATCTGGTGAAGAAGAGTTGGGACAGACAGGAAGAATGTAAGAGGAAAGAAGGACATCCAGAAAAGAGGTGGATGGATTATGTGAGAGAAGATCTGTGACAGTCAGGCATAAGTGTCAAAGAAAGCAGGAGTGCAGCATTGAATTGAAAGAGATTGATGATGATTATGAGGAGGAGGATTCAAGTGTTTTCACAACCTGGGAGATTAATAAAGATAAGACAAAACCAAGCAGCACTTAGTAGAATCATAGGCTGTATCATGCATCTTAGTATTATAACCTTAACCCAAGTCTGTGTGTATGGCTGTCAGTCTGGGACAATTGCTCCTATTATGAGGGAAACATTTCAGTATTTGAAGATGTACATAGGTTTGTGTGTTAGTATTAAGTTAATAGGTTTTAGGGGTATATTGGGATTTGTTTGTTTTTTGTTTGAGGGCTTTCAATAAAAAAAAAATGTAAGATGTGACATAGGCTTAAATGGATATGACAAGAAACACCTGTATAAAAGATCAACCTGCCAAACATTAGTGTATGCATGTAACATAAATGCTGGAAAGAGACACTTAACAAAAAAGCTGTTACACATAAAATGTTGGAATAATAACTTGTTAACATAATAATGCTTTTTATATTATCTTTAAATATAAATGGTATCACAGATATATACAAAAAAGAAAGAGTGATCTGTATTAAAAATGTAGAGTACAAATAGTTATGCTACAGGAGACATGTAGAAAGAACTGAACATGTGAATTTGATAAAGAAAGGTTTTCAGGATGGTTATTCGGTGCAATAAGTGTTACAAAGGAAAAGAAAAGTACTTATATTAATTGCAAGAGGAGCTCCAATAGTTGATAGAAGTGGATAAAAAAATAATAATGGTCGATTTGTAGTACTAAGGGTCTACTGGAAAGGCAGGAGGATTACACTGGCATGTATTTATATTCCACTTAAACAGCTTGTTATGGGATAAGATCAGCTTATTAAAATGTATATTAGTTTCAGTTTCACTAATGATGTCATAATCTGATGGATAAAAAGCAAATATAATTTGTATGCAGGGCTGTGGAAAAATACAACTTCATAAGCTAAAGTTACTGCTCTGGTTCAACTGCATTCTTTTAATAATTAACAAGGAAAAGTAAGTGTTGTAGGAACAGAGGTATGTTAACTACTGTAAAATGAATTTGTTAGCCTGACTCATCCAGGCTAGGAGTACGTTGTTGCTAGGGAAGGTTTGAAACATCCAATGAGAGAAGACAAAAGCCTCCTGAAGCAGGTGGGTCATGTATACGAAGGTGTTCACGTGAAGTCTGAGGCAAGAATCATGAGGGATGAGAACATTTTCAAAGTTATTTGCTGCAGTTGTTGTAAATGTAAAAGTTGCATGATTGGTTTGGTAAGAAAAGTATATAAAAGATGCAGTTTTTCTTTGTTCAGAGAGACTGATTTACCAACTGCTATGAAGATTGTCTCCTAGCGCTGTAAATAAAAAATTCTGTTTGAACATCCTGAAGTGTTATTCCTGACTGAAGGCATATAAGGTACATTTTTAATGTTATTTATCTATGACTTTAACATTTTGGTGCCGTGCTCTGGATCTGAACTTTGGTATTGCTGTAAGGCAGTTCTGGAATAGGGCCCATCACAGATTTTCTGTGAATTCCACACTGCTTTGTATGGAATATTCAGAGACTCAGATGTCCAGCTATTCAGTATGTGCAGACATACTAGCCTTGGCAGAGAAATTGTTTTGTAAAGGAAAAAGGAGTTGGTTTATGTTTTTTTCCCCTCTCTTTTAGACAATTTTAGCAAAATGTAGAAAAAATGAATGACTGTATTTTTGTTTGAGTTGCTTGTAAGGTATACAAAGTAATAGTGGGAGAACCCCACAGCAAATGAGAATAGTAAATGTATGTGCACATACAGTAAAGGACAATTTAACACAAGGAGGTGCCTTGTGCCGAGAGCGGTTCTCTCAGGATTGAAAGGTAAGAGGTATGAGAGATGTTTTATTTTGTCAATGTATGAATGAATGAATGAGAAAAAAAAAAAGGAAAAAAGAGAAAAGGTTAAAGATATAGTTAAACAAGTTCATAAGCCCACCGCATAATTGGAACGTAGACTATAAACTGATAAAACAAGTTCATGAGCCCACTGCATGATTGGGAAGTAGACTATAAACTGTTAAAACAAGTTCATGAGCCTACAGAATGATGGGACGTAGAAGTATGCATTGTTAAAATAAATTCATGAGTCCATAGCACACTGGGATGTAAGTGTGATTGTGTGAAAGAACCCTCAGAGGGTCCAAAAGAGTGGTTAGTTCTAGACACAGTATCTATACGCCCTGTTATCTTGATCGCAGTGTTGGAGCTGTAACTTCTGAGCTCTCTCTGGGACAAAAGCAAGGGGGTGCTGTGAGAAAAGGCTGATCGAAACCTCTCCTCTGCTGTTGCATGCCGACAGACTTCCAACCCTTTCCTCCCTGTATGGTGTGTGGATTACTACAGTTATTTTCTGTCTTTGGAACTGACAGGATCTAGTGTTGTCAGGTAAGCCTAACATGTTATTTATTTATTTATTTATTTATTTATTTATTTATTTATTTATTCATTTAGTTATAAATTAAGAAAAGTGGAAGCAAAGATAAGCAAGCAAGATCAAAACTTTGAAAAGGGAACACCTTCATATTTTATGTATTTTCACTGTGTGAAGGACAGTTGTAAATATTTGCATGACTGGTTTCAGCTTACTAAGAATTGTTCTGGTGGGGTATTTCCATTAAATGTAACTTATGATAATACTAAATTGATGACATTGAAAGGTATTTTGGAAGAAAAGAAAAGCAAAGTAAGTGGGGAACAAATGACAGCATTTTATTCTTGGTACAGTGAAGCACTTAAAAAGGGAAAAAGAGCATTAAGAGGGTTGCAGGATGCTAATAAGAAATTGTTTTAACAGGTAAAAGAGATTAAAAAGGCAGTACAGACCAGTAAAAAGGGATCCCTTTGTCCTGTCTTAGCAGGTTTGGAACAAACTGAGGATGGCCAAAAAGCAGAGACATCTGAAGAGGATGACAATCATCAAGCAGCTATTGCACCCCACCCCCATATGCGCAGGTATGGGTATCTCCTGTACAAGCCTCCATTGTTTCTCAGGACCCCACCTTTTGGTCAACCTTCCATTGGACACCCAGTTGGCGTGATACTGTTACATCTCAGATTAGTCCCCCTGTTCAGTCCTCATCTTCTGAACAGGCTTCCGGAGTCAAGGAGGGTTCTTCTTCCTATCCTTCTCAGATAGCTTCTATTTCCCCAATAGGGGCATTGGCATTTGATACTCCTGTATCTCATCATACACACTTACATGATAGGGTATCACAGGAGATCACAACCCCTGGAGGGGATCTTTTGGCACCCCTTAGGGAAATTCTGGGGGATAATAATAAAGAACTTGTTCATCATCCTTGGACCCCTGCTGATTTGCATACTATGTCTAAAAGTTTTCCAAATATTAGGGAAGATCAATTAAAATTTAAAGAAGAATTAAAAACTATAATAGAATGTTACAATCATATTTTGACAGATTTAAATCAGGTGCTTAGGGTAGTTATTTCAGATGAAATAAGGAAGCAGTTACTGGAAAAGGCTTTGATAATAGATTTCACCACTCCACTAACCTGCACCACATTAACATCCCTCCTCTCCCTCCCACAATTCAACTTACTTTCTATCCTTCTCCCACATTCACCACACCAACTAGTTAACACATTTACCCATCAAATCCCTCACATAGAACCTTACACCACACCCCTCCTACCTACCAACATTACACCTAACATGCCTTTCTCTACCCAAATACTCCTTCTCATATCCCCCTTACTCCTGCTCTACTCCCTTTCCTCCTACAACTTCCTCCTTATTACACTCTAGTCCCACAATCTCTCATGAAAAGCAATCAATACACCCTCAGCATACCTTCTATATCTACTCTTCAGTCTTTTCTTTGGATACACCCCTCCCAAAAATTAAAACTCCCCTACCCCATACCATCACACCCCTACACAAAATAAAGTACTTAAACTAGAAGCAGTTCTGTCTCCCAAAATCTCTACTACAATCTGGCGATATACACCCAAATCCAGGCCCCAACTCCACTCCCCCATCCAACTCTGGCAATATTCCATACTCTAATGTTTCAACTCCCCGCATAAAACATGTTTCTTTTTGCACTATGAATACCAGGAGTGTAGATAATAAAATCAGTGAATTTCACACCTGGATGGCTAACTACACTCCTGACATTGTCTCCCTGAATGAAACCTGGCTTAAACCACCTAACCTCGACTGTGATATCCTCCCCCAAGATACAATAGTCTAAGGGGGGGGGATAGCTATTGTCTACTCAGACCACCTTAGTCTCACCAGACTCAGCGAACCCACTCCCTCCCTCTCACCTGCTGAATTGCTGTTAGTTAATCTGAAACTCAACAACTTCTCAGCCATCACTGTGGCTGCTATATATATTCCCCCAGGCAACAACATCACCCTACTAGAAAATATTCTCTCATACCTTCCCCAGCATATACATAATGAGACCATCCTTCTTGGGGATGTTAACATAAACTGGTTAAACCTACAGGCCCCTAACTCTAATACTACTGTTAACTTATATGGCTTTATGCAACTAGTCTCAGCATCCACCCACACAAACAGATCCCATACTCCTAGTTCTCTATTAAACTGGAATTTAGTCTCTGATCCCCTAAAGTACCATAACCCCGAAACCCTATCCAGCTCTCTAAGTGATCACTCCTCCATAAAAGTGCTAAGATACACACCTCAGTTCTCTAAGTCACATAAATACATCACCTGTCATAAACTAGCTAACTTTTGGCCTGCAACTTTTAATGACCTCCTCTCTAGAATCAACTGGTCACCCCTAACATTACTCCCCTTAAAAGAAGGTGTCCACTACTTTAACTCTACCTTCCTGAACTCCCTCAATTCCCTTGCTCCTCTCTGTGCAGTCAGATTTAGATCTAATTCAGCCCCGTGTTAACATATGACACCCGCAATAATGACAAATAGAGACAGGACATGGAAACTATGGCTAATAACTAAACTTCCTTCCCACCTGATAAAATATAAAAAACTCAGAAACCTGGTTAATAAAACACATCATTAAAGACAAGAAGGACTACTACCTCAATCCCCAAGTCGCTCAAAAGTCCAACCCCAAACATTTCTGGAACTCAGTAAATCAAATTCTACACCCAGGTCACCCTTCTCCCCCCAACCCATGCCCTAATAACATCCCTGTAGAAACTGCCACCATTTTAACACCTACTTCATTGAAGCCATATCCACCATTTTTAACACCTACTTCACTGAATCCATATCAGAGATGGTAAACTCTATCCCCTCCACTACTGGCTCAAGAGACTACTCATCAACACCCCACTATCTAAATTCTTCTAACTCTCCCAAAAACCTGTTCCCACCAACATATATTAAGTCTCTACTCGCCAGACATAAACCCAGTTCTTCCTCTGTTGATAATCTCCCACTCTATTTCCTACAAATAGCTGCTGAATCCATTGCAATCCCTGTATCTATCTCAATAAATTGCTCCATTTCTGAATCAAAAGTCCCATCTATTTGGAAAGAATTCTACACATTACCCATATACAAAGGAGGTAACTGTAACAAAATTACCAACTTTAGACCAATTGCCATACTCTCTCTTCTCTCTAAAATATTAGGAAAATGCATTCACAAGCAAGTTATGCAACACCTAATACAGGAAAACTTGCTCACTCCAACCGAGCATGGCTTTCGTCCACAACACAGCACAACCACTGCTCTGCTATCCTTCATCCACACTATCTCTCTGGCAAGAGATGATAAACTTGTCTTCTGTCTTTTCCTTGACCTCTCTAAAGCCTTTGATACTGTCTCCCACTCTCTCCTGCTAAACAAACGGTCTAACCTCAACTTCTCCACTGCCACCATTGACTGGTTTTCCAGCTATCTCTCTGAGTGTAAGCAACCAGTGACATGGCTCTCAGCACTCTCCCCTCCTCTCCCAGTAAAGATGGGTGTCCCACAAGAATTCATCCTTGGCCCACTACTCTTTAACATCTTCACTAATCTTCTCTATACTTGCTGCCCCCAGTCATCCTTCATACAATATGCAGATGACTCTACAGTCATCACCATCTCAGACACTCCTTCAGAGCTTATCTCTGCTCCCCAAGAATCCTTCAACTTCATAGAAACCTGACTCTCTCAAAATCATCTTATTCTTAACCCTAAAAAAACTAAACTCCTTCTTTTTCTTCCCAAAAACCTCACCCACCTCAAAACTAATTTTTCTATACTAGCCCTAGATAACACCTCCATCACTGTTGAAAACAACACAAAACTTCTAGGAGTCATAATTGATGACCAACTTAAATTTTATATGCATATAAACAACTGTATCAAAAAACACACCAAAAACCTGGGATTCTCTATCAAAACAAAAAGTTCCTCATTACCAAAGCTAAAATTACCCTCTCATATGCCTACCTCCTACCTAGCCTATTCAGAGCTCCCAAATCCTTACAAATCTAAACTCTACATTACAAGCCAAGACAGAGACAACTTATAGCAAGGTAGCTAGATTTGCAACACAACATACCTACAAATCTCACCATTGCCTTGCCCTAAACACCTAAACTGTCTTGAGCTACCCTATCAGCTACTTCTCTCCCAATACCTCATAGTGCACTCAATCCTCTATCTCCTCTCATTTCATATTACAACCCCACCAGGCCACTACACAGCTTTCATCAATACCTGCTACAAATACACAATCCCAAAGCCAAAACCAATCAAAGCCTAATTAGCTACCATTGTTTTATATCTTGGAACAAACACACACTAGAAATCAGGTCCCATAAAAATATAAATCAATTCAAAGCTGCAGCAAGAAATTATCTAACATCTCAGTGGTCCTGCCCATGTATACAATCTCATCAAACCCTAGAAAATCCAACTATAACCCTTGTGTATCTCTACTGCCATGTATTTTATATTATAAATGTCTCCAACTAGGATATTTTACTGCTACTGTATAACACTTTAAAAGAACTAAAAGAAACTGTGATATGTGATAGTTTGACTTATGTTGACTATCTTCTATAGTGAGATTCTGAAAATTGTATTTCCCTAATTGTCTCTGTGCTGATTATTCTCTGTATATCATATTTTTAATTAATTGTCTTTCATTTTAAAACTTAATGTGATATTGTGAAGCTTTTCTCCCCAGGCCTCTGCTGAAAAGGGCTACTCAGCTCAGTCAGACAATCCCAATCAACAAATGCAAAATAAATAAATAATAAATAAAATTCACTCTTACAGGGAATGCATTAACAGATAAACTGACAGCATTGTTAAACAAAATTATGGATGTGTGTCAAGTTAGACTGATTGCTCTAAAATACAGGTATGTAAACAAAATAAAGAGGAAGCCTTTGCAAACTATCTGAGTCACCTTAAAACAATATTTGCTAGACATTCAGGAATACCAGACCCAGAAGAGCAAGCTAAACCAGCTACTGCAGCAGCCTTTGTGCAGGGTCTGCAAGCCCCTGCACAAAATCAAATAAAGCAGGTGCTCATAACCTGACAAGGAAATGACTTAGAGTCTTTAGTAAGTGCTGCAAATCACTGTACAGAGTATCAGGACAAACGGAGAAAGGATACTGAGGATAAGCTGTTAACTTTACAAATCAGGCAGTTAGAAAATCCGAGGGGTCGAGGCAGATGCAGGAGGAGGGGTAGAGGTATTGCCAGAGGATTTAGTAAGAGTGCTGGCCGAGGGGAACAAGGTGCAGCTGGTTGGCAACAACAAGATGGCAGTGCCCCTCTGGCTTCAGCTAACACAGCTTGCTTCAATTGTAGAGAAGCAGAACATTGGAGAGGAGAATGCCCACACAGACAAATGCAAAGAGTCCAAGATACTTGGACTGAATGGCAACCAAATTATAATACTGCAGTTTTACCCCCGCCACCTCCTCACATTGGAAGGAGTCAGGAAGCTCCATACTGACTAGGTGAAGGAAATAACACAAAACTAAATCTTAACCCTCTACTGCCAATAGAGCAAAATGAACCTACGTTAAGATGGAAATAAATTCAAAGAAAACTCCATTTCTGGTAGACACTGGAGCTACAAGGTCAGTGTTAAAAATTACTTCAGACAGTCAAATACGAGTATCAGAGCATAAATTAAAGGCAGTCGGAGTGACAAATACTGTGGTTATGTATTCTGTTTCGGAACTTATCCCCATTTCTCAAGATCCCATCAAAGAAAGGCCTTCTTTCCTTTTGAGTACTACTGCACCAGTAAATCTGCTAGGAAGAGATTTGTTATGCAAGCTGGGTTGTACTATTTACTGTACCCCCGAAGGGGTATATCTGAATGTTCTGACAGAATCAGAGGGGGAATTATTTGCAGTTTTAGCAGAAGCCAAGGAACAGCCTGTTGGAAGCATACAGGTAAATGGAGAATTAGTACAGCAGGTACTTGCCAACTTGTGAGCTAACCATGCAAATGAAGTAGGTATACTGAAATCAGCAAAACTGATAAAAATAAAATTAAACCCATCAAAACTGCTCCCTAGAGTTCCACAATATCTACTAAAGCCAGAAGTAGAGCAGGGAATCAAACCTGTAATTCAGTCTCTGATACATTCAAACAAATTACTGGAGCCACCAGAATGGTAAAGAATCTTTAATTATAAAAACAGAACGAGCGCTTTCACGCACCTAAAAGTGCGCTTCATCAGGTTACAACAATTCATAAAATACTACTGTTTTTATACATATCCATGCCCCAGTTAATGAGCCTTGGTGGCGGGAAAACAGTTCTAATTAATCAATTTAAAAAATCAATTAGATATATCCTAGGCAACCTTAAGACCAAAGCCTACGGTGCATATAATATTGACATATTCTACAATACAAGTTCTGCCAAAGAATACAAGTGATCGTATAGTTACTCAATAAAAACTACCTTGTTATTAAGTATTTAAAATCAGAACATGAGTTCTATTGTAGTATATTCACTAATAACATTTCTTATATATTAAAACATTCTATGAAAGAAACAAAAAAAGGAAAAGAAGGGGGAAGGAGGGAGAAAGTGGGAAAGGGGGGGGGAGGGGAGGGAAGGAAGAGGGGAAAAGGGGGGGGACGGAAGAAATAAAAAATAATAACAGAATGAGAATAGATAATAAACATGATATAAAAATAGCAAACTCATATTTAAATGTAGTCTGTATAAATTATATACACTGTTATTCAGTAAGACCATCAATATATAAAAGGATATGTTTGTCCAAATCAATAATATAACATATTTAATAACATGCTAAGAGCAAGAAACAAAAGAAAGTTCTTACCAAGTGATAAAAGTGACCCATGAGGGAGTAGCTATCTTATTCAGTGATGTCATAAGAGTGTAAAATTAATTACTTTATCTAGACCATGATGTATTTTAGATACGGAAATATAAGGTCACAGAAGAGCTGGTCTAATATTGAGTGAGGTATTGAGGCCAGGTTCTAAATGTGCTCTGAGTGTTAAAATCCATCTCAACTCATATAATTCTAGTGTGCCTAATGTATCACCTTCCCTTTTGTTAGGGTATAGAATCTGAAGAACTCTAAATCTAAAACTGTGGGCTGGAAACATCTGACAGTGTCGGGCTAGTACATTATTTTCATTCATTTTCCGTATATCGTATATGTGATTGTACACCCTATCTTTAAATCTACGTGTTGTCAAGCCCACGTAAAATACATCACAACCGTCACATATTGCTAAGTAAATTACATTGGTGGTGTTACATGTGGCATAAAAATTGGGGGTAAAATTCACACCTAGTTCCCTGTTTATATAATTCTGTTCTTTTGTTATATATTTGCAGATGCAACATTTATTGCAAGGAAATGTTCCTTGTCTAAAGTTGGTTCTTAAATCTTTAGGTATATAAGAAACTCTTTCTTTACATAAAATCCTTTTTAAGTTGAAACAATTACTATATCTGAACCTGGGATAGTTACCTACTATGTTCATCATTTCTTTATTTATATTTAGCAGTTTCCAGTTCTTAACTAAAATATCTTTAATATGCTTGACATCATTAGAATATTTGATGTCATAATATATTATACCTTTCTGAAATCTGGTATAATGTCCATTTGTGGGCCTATTCATAAATCCTCTTTTTGAGGCATTCAGACTATCGTTTCCATGGTTCATAATTAAGTGATTCGGATAGCCTCTTTTTATAAAGCATTGTCTCTGGAAATCTAAGAGGCGTTCTTTTTCCCTATCGGTATTACAGAGTCTAGTAACCCTCTCCATCTGATTTTTAACTACATTTGGAAAAATGTGCCTAGGATGCATACTTTCATAGTGTAATATTCCATTTTTCCAACAGGGTTTCCTATATAATGATGTAAAAAACTCATTTTTATCATTTTTAACTATAGTGATGTCAAGATAGTTAATACTAACCAGGGAAGCCTCATATGTAAAGCTCAAAAAGGAGGTGGTGTTCCCCATATAATTTACAAAATCATACAAGGAATCGATGGTACCATTCCAAAAGAGTATGATATCATCTACAAATCTCCTATAGTAAATGGCATTATTAATGAAATTCTCTTCATTGAAGACGTGTGTCCTCTCCCACTCATAAACTGCTAAATTCGCATAGGCATTTGCACAGGGGGTACCCATGGCTACCCCCCATGCCTGCCTATATATGTTATCCCGATATATAAAGATATTGTTGTTTAATATTATGTCGAGCAAAGTACAAATAATAAACTGCTCATCATTACTAATGTTACCACATTCATTAAGATGTTTCCTGACAGCCTCTATACCGAATTCATTCGGTATACTCGTAAACAAACTCTTAATATCTAGAGTGACCATAAGAGTATCTGATGTTACCCTGTCAAGTAATGATTCATCTTTTAAATCATCTAGCAGTTTGTATGTGTTTTTCAGAATAGTAGGTATCTTCTCCACTAGAGGACCAATCTTTGATTGTACATATTTTGATGCATTCTCCGTTACCCATAATTTGCCAGATACTATCGGCCGCAAGGGTGGTGGATGAATTCCTTTATGTATCTTCGGCAACCCCTTTATTATGGGTATCAAAGGTGCCTCAATGTCAAGAAACTCATATAGGGACTTATTGATACACCTAGACATTAAAAGGTCGTATAGCATGTCATGAACATTGCTAATAATTGAAACAACTTCCGATTTACATATTAGAGAATAGGCAACATCATCATTAAGCATGTTATTCATCATTTCATTGTAAAAGATAGAGTCCATTATTACAACCCCCCCCCTTTGTCGGCAGGTCTGAATGTCAAACTGTTGTCTTTACAAAGGGTATCTAGACTTTGTTTCTGGGCTGCATTCAAATTCACGAACAACTTTTTATGCCGCTTTTCACCAAAATATAAATAAAAATCATGTTCACAGGCTCTCTGAAAACAGTCCACAAAGCTCGGTAAGGGTGGTATATAAGAACTCTTCCTTTTCAATTCAACAACATTATAGTCATGCACTGCAGTAGCTGAGTCTTTAAAAAGTAATTTCAAAGCTACTTTTCTCGTAAATTTACGAAGTGAAATTAAAGTGTCTGATAATTCACTCCCTCGGGAGGGAATGAAAGAAAGTCCCTTATTAAGAACAGAACAGTCAATGTCAGTCAGATGTCTAGAAGACATATTAATGAACAAAGTGTTTAGAATTTCTTCTTTCTGTTCCCCCAGTTCTCGTTGGACATCTTGCGCTTCCCTCTCCCCCTGCTTGTTGAGCGTGTTTGCGCTCGATGTTTGTACGGAAGAGGGGAGTTTAAAGCATGGGTCGCTTTATATACATTATTTGTCTGAGATGTTGTTTCTTTGGATCTAGCTCCTCCAGTTGTCAGATTTAAGTTCAAGCCCTGTTGATTACAGGGAAGGGTAGAAATGGTTGGCATAATATCCCTATCAAACTGTGATAGGGTCGAAGCAGCACTATTGGATGTTTCATGAATTGGCTCCGTTCTATTAGTTGTGCTGTTCGTGCCATGGGATACTGCACTGTTTTGATTATTTATATCACCTGAAGCTACCGCTTCATTAAACCTCGGCCATAAGAAGATGTGGCCTGTTTCAAAGTCATTACAGTCACGTTTTAACTTTCTTAGTTTGGTTTGTTCCAGCTTATTACTATAAAAAACGAATTGTCTCAACATATTATTTGTTCTAATCACGCAAAAGTCACTTTTATATTGAGTAATGAGTGCTTTGTGCTCACCTTCAACCTTAGTTATAAGGTTCTCCTCTATAGGCAAAAAATATTCAATAAGCAACTTTAAATAGTTGTAGCCAAGATCTAAGTTCAGCTGTTGCCATTTTCGTAGGAGTTCAGGATGTGCTTCTCCGTAACTCGGCATGCAGAGTACCCGCATGCCACGCGGGATGACCTTGAAGTGCAAGCACGCCTCCAAATGCTTCCTCTGCCAGATAAGTCTATGGAGTTTATACAAATCGTTTTCTAAGCTCCTTAAGGCCAAGTAAAATTCTTGTACATTCTCCGTGCTGGTATTAACTACTGGCGGAGTATTTATCTTGTTGTCATAATTAAGCAATGGATTTTCTTTCTGATAGAACAATTCATTCCAATTAGGTATATTATCAGTAGAGCCCCTGCACAAAATCAAATAAAGCAAGTGCTCATAGTCTGGCAAGGAAATGACTTAGAGTCTTTAGTAAGTGCTGCAAATCACTGTACAGAGTATCAGGACAAATGGAGAAAGGATACTGAGGATAAGCTGTTAACTTTACAAATCAGGCAGTTAGAAAATCCGAGGGTTCGAGGCAGACGCAGGAGGAGGGGTAGAGGTATTGCCAGAGGATTTAGTAAGAGTGCTGGCCGAGGGGAACAAGGTGCAGCTGGTTGGCAACAACAAGATGGCAGTGCCCCTCTGGCTTCAGCTAACACATCTTGCTTCAATTGTAGAGAAGCAGAACATTGGAGAGGAGAATGCCCACACAGACAAATGCAAAGAGTCCAAGATACTTGGACTGAATGGCAACCAAATTATAATACTGCAGTTTTACCCCCGCCACCTCCTCACATTGGAAGGAGTCAGGAAGCTCCATACTGACTAGGTCAAGGAAATAACACAAAACTAAATCTTAACCCTCTACTGCCAATAGAGCAAAATGGACCTACGTTAAGATGGAAATAAACTCAAAGAAAACTCCATTTCCGGTAGACACTGGAGCTACAAGGTCAGTGTTAAAAATTACTTCAGACAGTCAAATACGAGTATCAGAGCATAAATTAAAGGCAGTCGGAGTGACAAATACTGTGGTTATGTATTCTGTTTCGGAACCTATCCCCATTTCTCAAGATCCCATCAAAGAAAGGCCTTCTTTCCTTTTGAGTACTACTGCACCAGTAAATCTGCAAGGAAGAGATTTGTTATGCAAGCTGGGTTGTACTATTTACTGTACCCCCGAAGGGGTATATCTGAATGTTCTGACAGAATCAGAGGGGGAATTATTTGCAGTTTTAGCAGAAGCCAAGGAACAGCCTGTTGGAAGCATACAGGTAAATGGAGAGTTAGTACAGCAGGTACTTGCCAACTTGTGAGCTAAGCATGCAAATGAAGTAGGTATACTGAAATCAACAGAGCCAGTAAAAATAAAATTAAACCCATCAAAACTGCTCCCTAGAGTTCCACAATATCTACTAATGCCAGAAGTAGAGCAGGGAATCCAACCTGTAATTCAGTCCCTGATACAGCAAGGAATAATAATACCAGCTAAAAGCCCTTGTAATACTCATATTTTCCCAGTGAAAAAGCCAGGAAAGGATATATATAGATTTCAAAAATAACCAAAAGAGGACCAACCATGGCTGGTGTGTAAGGATTTTAATGTAAAAACAAAGAATAAGTGCTTTCATGACCACACAGTCGCTGTTCTATAAGGATTTTAATGTACATTAAAACACATTAAAACTATATAAATGCACTCTTAATTAGTGTTGGAGTATGCTATAGGGCAGAAGTAAATAAATCATTGGCTGCTTCAGAAAGACAAGGAACTTATCCCTGTAGGAATTGCAGTGCATGTAAAAATCGTTTTTTGTTTTCGTATGGAAGTGTTTGCTTTACATTGTTTTAAATCTTATTTTTAGCAGTGGCTTAAATGAACCTCATAAAGGCATAATACCAATGGTGGCTGGTGACTTCAAATTAAAGGGGGGCTGCAGAAGACAGCGAAATGGGTAGGGCCAATGGGTAGGGGTGGGGCCAACTAGAAAGTGATGGAGCTATGTTCAAAACCACAACAACTGGAACTTTAAATACGCTGCCCTAGGTGCCAAACCATCATTACGAGTGTCCAACCAAGACAAAATGAAGTGTAGAAGAAAAAAATGTTTCAATGCATTGGCTACATGACAGCTTATTTAATATCTAGATGGAAACACAAAGGTTGTGAGACATGAAAAAATAAATTAGTTTTTAAATACATTACTGGAATGCCAGTCAAAATCAAGTATAAAAAAACAAACAGCACTCAAGTCAAACCACTTCTCCTTGCACTGCAGTTCTAATTATAATTTATATTCAGCTTTGTAAAATTGCCAAGTAACATGCTGAAAGTAGCAATCTGTGATACACCCACTTGTAAACATGTTTCTTATCCAAAAAGACCTGCTGCCTGACAACAACTATTTACTTGTTTCATGTGGAAGATATGATCAAAGTAAAAAACGAACAGCAAACAAGAAACAAGCTCAAGATAAATTGCTTAAAGGATCACTGCACAAGTTATGGACCACACATAATAGATTAGCATTCTGCTTATTTTATGGGTAAAGCCTGCAAATATGACTGCAAGTCTCCAACAAAATGTAGCGAGCTTCTGAAAATACTGTAATCCTGCCCTTTATTACAAATACTGTCATAGGCATTTCATTACCCAAGGCTTATATGTTATCTAGTTATGTAAATATTCTCTGCATGGCAACAAAAAAGGTTTTCAATATTGGTAATTCTTTAACAGTATGCTTATTAAAACTTACTTGCATCTTACAATCTTCAACAAGCTTACCTGATGGTCAAAAACATTGTTACCTAAACACAGAGCAACAGGGCACTGCAGCAGCATGCATTTTTCTGAATAATAAGAAGCATAAATCAACAGTATAAAGATATGACAGAAAATCAGAACATTCTGCAAAATCAAGGACAGATGAAAATCCACTGCTGTACTTGTGCCCCTCTTGCATGGGGGAATACTCTGCACACTTACACTGCATAACTGCTCCTTGCCTTGCTTGGACACATCAAGAGTCACTACATGGGGGAGTGGGGTGCAACAAGTATGTCACAATTTGAAATGTCTCTGGCTGACGGTGATGGCTCTGACACTCATACCTCTCAACCTCAGAGCAAGAAATCTGGACAAAGCCATACACAGAAGTGGGACACAGGCCCGCAAATAAGGAAATGTTTTAAATATTGCTCTTATAAACTTAGAAAGATAATAGAATAGTAGTAAGTCTTGCATTAGTATGAATTTTCTGAAGGGTATGAAATCGGAAACTCAAATGTCTGCCATTATTTTCTAATTTCAGTCTTTACTGATTTGCCACTTATTTGACAGAAAACCAAAATTTTATGAAAACCTGACTAAAAATGTGATGCAAAAATATAAAATTGCCACACAATACAGCTGGGAACCTGTCAAAGAAGGGACACCGTTTTAATATTAGTACTGTACTTGAGCAGCTGACAAAATTAGAGAATCTACATGCATTTCTGAAATAAAAGTAATCTATAACTCTGATCATTACACTTATTTATAATTGTAAACCCTCCATGTTTTCTTCCAAAATTGCTGTTTTGTGGAGGGATTATTAGTGGGAGAGCAACATTTTGAGCCCAAACGGCGGACAGTTGAGAGGTTTAGATATTCCTAATTTTATAAAGAGATTTATTTGCATGTACCTTTCAACCTCTTAATGCAGGAAATCTGGACAAAGCCAAATATATTGTGGGAACGTACAAACAGTACTAAAAATTGCTCTTTTATAAACTTAAGACAGTCGATAGAATAAGAGACAGTTGATAGAATAATAGGTCTTGCTTTAGCATGCATTTTTCTAAAGGTTATGACGTCTGAAACTTAATGTCTCTCATTATTTAGTGACTTCATTCCTAAATGATTTGCCAGAAAACCACAAATTTTATGAGGAACAAACCAAAAATAAAAAGCAAAAATCTATTCATTCTGCAAAAATCTGAATTGTTGAGAGGTAAAGTTTAGCCGGGGCTGTCTTGAGTTTGCTGCCCTTCCCCCCTCACAAAATCATGATCGAATGGAGCCTCTCCCTTGCAGCCATTCCAGTGCCCCATTCCTTGGTTATTTCTCCCCATTTACCATAAACACTAATGTGCATACTGCTTTACTTCTGCAACTATTTGGATTTCATTTGAAAGTTTTATTTTGCATTTTATAGCACAGACACTAATAAATATCTGCTAAACAAAGCAATGCAGTCTCACAATGAAAATAGACTTGGCATAAAAACTTCTCTGCCCTTGAAACTCGCATTCATTGAAACAGCATTGAAACCCATATTCGAAGAAAATACATTTTGCCAATGGCAGATAAAGATTATCTTTGGGCTGTTTTCAAATCATAGGCCCCTTGCACATGAAACATACACGTACTCTTTGATTCACCTTCCTGATTGTATTAAATTATATTCCTTGTACAACACAGTACAGTTGTTAGAGGGTGTTTTAAATTTATTGTTTTGAACATTTTTCCAGTAAACAATGAAACAAAATGCATGCATCAGTAATGACAAAATTGACCAATTCAGAACATTTTCATCATAAAAGACTACTCAAACTTCTACAGTCCATCAATATCAGTTAATACTCACAATCTCTGAAGTAGTAAAAGTCATCTAAATAATTCCACATTAAAGAAATCTATAACTAATGAAGAGGTTGCGGCTAGCAAACAACTTTATATATTTCATTGTTTCATCTACAAATAAAGTGCCTGTTGCCCTTGAGGAACAAATTGCTTATGTTGCATTAAAAAAATGATAAGCTATTAATATTGAAATAGGGAATGGATGGCAAACTGATAACAGATTGATAGTTACTAGGTATCTTCACCAAAAAGGACTGCAGCATCCACCACCCCCCATTTACAACACAATACTGTATCAGCAATGCATCTAACTATCGTGGGAGTAGAAACCACAGCTTTCTGCATCAAAAGCAAGCGCACTACCTGTTGTGCTATTAACAATACAAGTAGAATCAGCATAAGCAGCACTAATCTTTTGTTCCCCTGCAGCTCTCAGCTCCTTGTAAAATATACTCGACAGCTGTATCTCTGAACTTTGCAGCACAAGAAATCTGGAAGCCAACATTTATGGGGGGGGTGGGTGGGAGACAAAAGCCCAAAAATCAGGGACCCATTTTAAACATTGCTTGTATAATGTTGGAAAGTTGCTAGAATAAAATGCCATGTTACCACCAGGCATATCACTGCCAAGTGTGGAACCCAGGAACCTGTGCAAAACAGTCAGAGCAACATACCACTATGCCAAATCAGCTGTTTTGTGAAAAAGAGGAAGACTGAAACTTAAATGGCTACCATTATTGAATTCAGTTCTCACCATACATCTCAATCTTAGCACAAAAAACTTGGACAAAGCCAATAATGGGGGAATACAGTCCAAAAAATAGGGACACATTTCAAATATCCATCTTATAAACTCAGAAAATTGATAGAATAAAAGGTTTTGTGTTACCATGTAATTTCTGAAGAATATGAAGTCTGAAATTTAAATGCCTGTCATTTTTATTTAACATTTGTTAACCAGGAAAGTCCAACTTGGAATAAAAGCCAATTTTCAGCACAGACCCAGGGAGAAACACTCTAGACACATGTCTTTGTAAGATGAGAGGGCATGCTAAAACTTAATGTGATATTGTGAAGCTTTTCTCCCCAGGCCTCTGCTGAAAAATGCTACTCAGCTCAGTCAGACAATCCCAATCAACAAATGTAAAATAAATAAATAATAAATAAAATTCACTCTTACAGGGAATGCATTAACAGATAAACTGACAGCATTGTTAAACAAAATTATGGATGTCTGTCAAGTTAGGACTGATTGGTCTAAAATACAGGTATGTAAACAAAATAAAGAGGAAGCCTTTGCAAACTATTTGAGTCGCCTTAAAACAATATTTGCTAGACATTCGGGAATACCAGACCCAGAAGACCAAGCTAAGCCAGCTATTGCAGCAGCCTCTGTGCAGTATCTGCAGGCCCTTGCACAAAATCAAATAAAGCAAGTGCTCATAGTCTGGCAAGGAAATGACTTAGAGTCTTTAGTAAGTGCTGCAAATCACTGTACAGAGTATCAGGACAAATGGAGAAAGGATACTGAGGATAAGCTGTTAACTTTACAAATCAGGCAGTTAGAAAATCCGAGGGGTCGAGGCAGAAGCAGGAGGAGGGGTAGAGGTATTGCCAGAGGATTTAGTAAGAGTGCTGGCCGAGGGGAACAAGGTGCAGCTGGTTGGCAACAACAAGATGGCAGTGCCCCTCTGGCTTCAACTAACACAGCTTGCTTCAATTGTAGAGAAGCAGAACATTGGAGAGGAGAATGCCCACACAGACAAATGCAAAGAGTCCAAGATACTTGGACTGAATGGCAACCAAATTATAATACTGCAGTTTTACCCCCGCCACCTCCTCACATTGGAAGGAGTCAGGAAGCTTCATACTGACTAGGTCAAGGAAATAACATAAAAGTAAATCTTAACCCTCTACTGCCAATAGATCAAAATGGACCTACGTTAAGATGGAAATAAACTCAAAGAAAACTCCATTTCTGGTAGACACTGGAGCTACTAGGTCAGTGTTAAAAATTACTTCAGACAGTCAAATACGAGTATCAGAGCATAAATTAAAGGCAGTCAGATTGACAAATACTGCGGTTATGTTGTCTGTTTCGGAACCTATCCCCATTTCTCTAGATCCGATCAAAGAAAGGCCTTCTTTCCTTTTGAGTACTACTGCACCAGTAAATCTGCTAGGAAGAGATTTGTTATGTAAGATGGGTTGTACTATTTACTGTACCCCTGAAGGGGTCTATCTGACTGTTCCAACAGAATCAGAGGGGGAATTATTTGCAGTTTTAGCAGAAGCCGAGGAACAGCCTGTTGGAAGCATACAGGTAAATGGAGAGTTAGTACAGCAGGTACTTTCCAACTTGTGAGCTAAGCATGCAAATGAAGTAGGTATACTGAAATCAGAAAAACCGATAAAAATAAAATTAAACCCATCAAAACTGCTCCCTAGTGTTCCACAATATCTACGAAAGCCAGAAGTAGAGCAGGGAATCAAACCTGTAATTCAGTCGCTGATACAGCAAGGAATAATAATACTAGCTAAAAGCCCTTGTAATACTCATATTTCCCCAGTGAAAAAGCCAGGAAATGATATATATAGATTTCAAAAATAATCAAAAGAGGACCAACCATGGCTGGTGTATAAAGATTTTAATGTAAAAACAAAGAATAAGTGCTTTCACGACCACACAGCCGCTGGTCTATAAGGATTTTAATGTACATTAAAACACATTAAAAACTATATAAATGCACTCTTAATTAGTGGGGGAGTATGCTATAGGGCAGAAGTAAATAAACCATTGGCCACTTCACAAAGACAAGGAAGTTATCCGTGTAGGAATTGCAGTGCATGTAAAAATAGTTTTTTGTTTTCGTATGGAAGTGTTTGATTTACATTGTTTTAAATCTTATTTTTGGTAGTGGCTTAAATGAACCTCATAAAGGAGTAATACCAGTGGTGGCTGGTGACTTCAAATTAAAGGGGGGGCTGCAGAAGACAGTGGAATGGGAAGAGCCAATGGGATGGGGTGGAGCCAACTAGAAAGGGGTGGGGCTATGCTCAAAAAACACAACAACTGGAACTTTAAATACGCTGCCCTAGGTGGCAAACCATCATTATGAGTGTCCAACCAAGACAAAATGAAGTGTAGAAGAAAAAAATATTTCGATGCATTGGCTACATGACAGCTTATTTAATATCTAGATGGAAACACAAAGGTGGTGAGGTATGTAAAAATAAATTACTTTTTAAATACATTACTGGAATGCCAGTCAAAATCAAGTATAAAAAACAAACAGCACTCAAGTCAAACCACTTCTCCTTGCAGTGCAGTTCCAATTATAATTTATATTCAGCTTTATAAAATTGAGAAGTAACATGCTGAAAGTAGCAATCTGTGATACTCCTACTTGTAAAAATATTTCTTATCCAAAAAAGACCTGCTGCCTGACAACAACTATCTACTTGTTTCATGGGGAAGATATAGTCAAAGTAAAAAATGAACAGTAAACAAGAAACAAGTTCAAGATAAATTGCTTAAAGGATCACTGCACAAGTTATGGACCACACATTCTGCTTAGTTTATGGGTAAAGCCTGCAAAGATGACTGCAAGTCTTCAACAAAATGTAATGAGCTTCTAAAAATACTGTAATCCTGCCCTTTATTACAAATACTGTCATATGCATTTCATTACCCAAGGCTTATACGTTATCTAGTTATGTATATATTCTCTGCATGGCAACAAAAAAGGCTTTCAATATTGGTAATTCTTTGACAGTATGCTTATTAAAACTTACTTGCATCTTACAATCTCCAACAAGCTTACCTGATGGTCATTAAAACATTGCTATCTAAACACAGAGCAACAGGGCACTGTGACAGCATGCATTTTCTGAATAATAAAAAGCATAAATCAACAGTATAAAAATATGACAGAAAATCAGAACATTCTGCAACATCAAGGACAGATGAAAATCCACTGCTGTACTTGTGCCCCTCTTGCATGGGGGAATACTCTGCACACTTACACTGCATAACTGCTCCTTGCCTTGCTTGGACACATCAAGAGTCACTACATGGGGGAGTGGGGTGCAACAAGTATGTCACAATTTGAAATGTGTCTGGCTGACGGTGATGGCTCTGACACTCATACCTCTCAACCTCAGAGCAAGAAATCTGGACAAAGCCATACATAGAACTAGAAGTGGGACACCGGCCCAAAAATAAGGCCAAGTTTTAAATATTGCTCTTATGAACTTAGAAAAATAATAGAATAGTAGTAAGTCTTGCATTAGTATGAATTTTCTGAAGGGTATGAAATCGGAAACTCAAATGTCTGCCATTATTTTCTAATTTCAGTCTTTACTGATTTGTCACATAAAACCACACTTTTATGAAAAACTGACCAAAAATGTGATGCAAAAATATAAAATTGCCACACAATACAGCTGGGAACCTGTCAAAGAAGGGACACATTTTTAATATTAGTACTGTTAACTTGAGCAGCTGACAAAATTAGAGAATCTACATGCATTTCTGAAATAAAAGTAATCTATAACTCTGATCATTACACTTATTTACAGTTGTAAACCCTCCATGTTTTCTTACAAAATTGCTGTTTTGTGGAGGGATTATTAGGGGGAGAACAACATTTTGAGCCCAAACTGCGGACAGTTGAGAGGTTTGTATATTTCTAATTCTATAAAGAGATTTATTTGCACGTATCTCTCAACCTCTTAATGGAGGAAATCTGGACAAAGCCAAATATATTGTGGGAATGTACAAACAGTACTAAAAATTGCTCTTGTATAAACTTAAGACAGTTGATAGAATAAGAGACAGTTGATAGAATATCAGGTCTTGCTTTAGCATGCATTTTTCTGAAGGTTACGACGTCTGAAACTTAATGTCTGTCATTATTTAGTGACTTTATTCTTAAATGATTTGCCAGAAAACCACAAGTTTTATGAGGAACAAACCAAAAATAAAAAGCAAAAATCTGTTCATTCTGCAAAAATCTGAATTATTGAGAGGTAAAGTTTAGCCAGAGCTGTCTTGACTTTGCTGCCCTTCCCCCCTCACAAAATCATGATCGAATGGAGCCTCTCCCTTGCAGCCATTCCAGTGCCCCATTCCTTGGTTATTTCGCCCCATTTACCATAAACTCTAATGTGCATACTGCTTTACTTCTGCAATGATTTGGATTTCATTTGAAAGTTTTATTTTGCATTTTAAAGCACAAACACTAATAAATATTTGCTAAACAAAGCAATGCAGTCTCACAATGAAAATAGACTTAGCATAAAATCTTCTCTGCCCTTGAAACTAGCATTCATTGAAACAGCATTGAAACCCATATTTGAAGTAAATGCGCTTTGCCAATGGCAGATAAAGATTAACTTTGAGCTGTTTTCAAATCATAGGCCCCGTGCACATGAAACATACACGTGCTCTTTGATACACCTTCCTGATTGTATTAAATTATATTCCTTGTACAATACAGAACAGTTGTTAGAGGGTGTTTTAAATTTATTGTTTTGAACATTTTTCCAGTAAACAATGAAACAAAATGCATGCACCAGTAATGACAAAACTGCCCAATTCAGAAAATTTCCATCATAAAAGTCTACTCAGACTTCTACAGTCCACCAATATAAGTAAATATTCACAATCTCTGAAGTAGTAAAAGTCATCTAAATAATTCCACATTAAAGAAATCTGTAACTAATGAAGAGGTTGCTGCTAGCAAACAACTTTATATATTTCATTGTTTCATCTACGAATAAAGTGCCTGTTGCCCTTGAGGAACAAATTGCTTATGTTGCATTAAAAAAATGATAAGCTAGTAATATTGAAATAGGGAATGGATGGCAAACTGATGACAGGTTGATAGTTACTAGGTATCTTCGCCAAAAAGGACTGCAGCAACCACCCCCTTTACAACACAATACAGTATCAGCAATGCATCTACCTACCATGGGAGTAGAACCCACAGCTTTCTGCATCAAAAGTAAGCACACTACCTGTTGTGCTATTAACAATACAAGTGGACTCAGCATAAGCAGCACTAATCTTTTGTTCCCCTGCAGCTCTCAGCTCCTTGTAAAATCTACTTGACAGCTGTATCTCTGAACTTTGCAGCACAAAAAATCTGGAAGCCAACATTTATGGGGAGTGGGGTGGGGGGGGTGGGAGACAAAAGCCCAAAAATCAGGGACCCATTTTAAACATTGCTTGTATAATGTTGGAAAGTTGCTAGAATAAAATGCTATGTTACCACCAGACATGTCATTGCCAAGTGTGGAACCCAGGAACCTGTGCAAAACAGTCAGAGCAACATACCACTATGCCAAATCAGTTGCTTTGTGAAAAAGGGGAAGACTGAAACTTAAATGGCTACCACTATTGAATTCAGTTCTCACCATACATCTCAACCTTAGCACAAAAAACCTGGACGAAGCCAATAATGGGGGAATACAGTCCAGAAAATAGGGACAAATTTCAAATATCCATCTTATAAACTCAGAAAATTGTTAGAATAAAAGGTTTTGTGTTACCATGTACTTTCTGAATAATATGAAGTCTGAAATTCAAATGCCTGTCATTTTTATTTCACATTTATTAACCAGGAAAGTCCGGCTTGGAACAAAAGCCAATTTTCAGCACAGGCCCAGGGAGAAACACTCTAGACACATGTCTTTGTAAGATGAGAAGTTATGCTGCCTCCACATAGAAGGCATCCCAGCCAAGAATCAAACCAAAGAAGCTGCAGTTGTTAGGCAGCAATGCTACCACTGCACCACTGACTGATCATGAATACAAAAATACAGAAACCACAGATTTTAAGAGGAACAGAACAGAACAAATATGAGGCAGAAATCTGTACTAAGATGAGAGGGCATGCAGACTCCACACAAAAAGCACCCCAGTCAAGAATCAAACCAGAGAAGCTGTAGTCATCAGGCAACAATGCTACCCCTGCACCACTGACTGACTAACAAAAATATAGAAACCACAGATTTTATGAGGAACAGAACAGAACAAATATGAGGCAAAAATCTGCAATTTTTTTGCAAATGGTGGTGGGTAGGGAATTCAGGCCCCTTGCCACCTGCATACAAGGTACAGGGTTCAAACCTGAGGTATTCCTTACCACACCACCATGAGTTCTCTCTAGCCACCAGTATATAGCAACTAGGGCATTACACACACACACACACTAGAAGCTCACCTTCATCTCTTTCCTGCTGACGAGCATGAGCATAACACATCCATTGAGCCAAGACCAGTCCTCTATGATATCCATTGAGCCCATGCTAATGAAGTCCTGTGCATATTAGCTGCAGCACTAGTTAAATGTGATTGGGCCAGCTCACCTCGTTAGCTGCTGTGCTAGTGAAATGCACCTTGGTTGGTCCAGCCTGCTGCTGCTGCAGTCTGGAGTGCCTCCAGTCTGTAACATCACCACCCCACAGACTGCTGGGCATCTGCAGGGCAGAGATGCCTTTCTCCCTATCTAGACTGCTGAGAAAGCAGTCTAAGAGTGTTTCTGTGCGTGCGCGGAATACTTCCAGGGATTGCGGTGATTGTGACATGTCTTCTGTACTTTGTTTTTCTGTTTCTTTACTTTTACTTTTTTGTTTTCTAGGTGGGAGGGCTGCAATTCTGCAGTCCTATATCACGAGCCATCCCTGTGTAATACATATTTTTGATAGTCTACAATGTGCTTACGTACACGATTATGAGCTGGAAAGGGACACCCATTGTGAAACAGTATTGTTTTCATATGCTTCACACACAGTCTTTTGATTAGTTACCCACATCTGAAGAAGTGTTGGAAACAAAAACGCAAACTGTGGATACGTTTATGTGTTTGTTGTTTTATTCCTGCGAGTTTGCAGTGCCTATTGTGTTCATTAAAGTGCCTCACCCACATTTTGATCTGTGGCTTCATCGTTTCATCGTGGGTACCTATTTTCTATTTACTAGTTTGGTTTGCTGCCTTTCGCTCTTTTTTGGGTTAGATCTATTAGTGTTTTTATATGTTAGTATGTCTTTAAAATTAAATAATGAGTGAGCTAATTTGATTTGTTTAGTACACTATTTATGATTAGATGGAAGTATTATTTTTTCTGAGTTTGAGGAAGCAGCCGTGTGGTTGTGAAAGCACTTACTCTTTGTTTTTACATTAAAATCCTTATACACCAGCCATGGTTGGTCCTCTTTTGGTTACTTTTGAGATTAATTTTTGTCATACATTCAGAGGACCTTTACCCAAGAACCACACTTTTTTCTTTTGATACTTATAGATTTGTACAAGATTTAAAGGCTGCAAATATTGCAGTATTGCCAACTTTTCCTGTTGTTCCAAATCCAGCAACAATATTGATTTGCATACCACCTACAGCTAGTTACTTTTCCATAATAGATTTATGTTCAGCATTCGGTTTACTATTAGAATGTCGAAGTGAACTCTGTCGACTGTACTGTTGTCGAACACGCAAGTTTGAAAATGGTAATATTGAAGACCAAAAGCCAACCTAGGAATGGTTTTAACATGGGTCGAGATAGGTGTTCAGTGTTATTGCCGAACTACAAACCTCTCTCCTATCTCGACCTATGTTAAAACTCATTCCTAGGTTGGCTTTTGGTCTTCAATATTACCGTTTTCAAACTTCCGTGTTCGACAACAGTACAGTCAATGGAGTTCACTTCGACATTCTAATAGTAAACCCAGCATTCTTTTCTATACCTATTCATCCTGAGAGTCAGTTTCTGATTGCTTTTACTTATCAGGGACAGCAACATAGCTGGACACGGTTGTCACAAGGATATACTGAATCTCCTTCATTATTTTCTCAAATTCTGAAAAAAAGATTTGGAGAATGTGACATTTCAGGGTGGGTCTGTGTTAGTACAATACATAGATGATTTACTAATAGTATCAAATTCCTTTCAGCAATGTCAGCAGTATACCCTGCATCTTCAGACTATCCTTGCAGAAAAGGGACACAAGGTGTCTAGAGAAAAATTGCAGTTGTGGGCACCTCAGGTATGTTATGTTTGTCATTTAATATCTCAGGGTAGCAGGCAAGTGTTACCATCTCATACTGATGCAATATCTAAGGCCCCATGTCTGACTAGTCAGCGACAGCTTAAATCTTTCCTAGGTATGACAGGATACTGCAGACAGTGGATCCCTAACTACGCAGAAATTGCCAAACCTTTTATAAATCTTTTATAGCAGGATACACCAGAGCCTCTCCTTTGGATTAGTGAAGAGAAAAATCCATTTCAGAGTTTGAAACAAGGTTTAGCTACTGCCCCAATTTTAGGGCTACCAGGGTATAATAAGACTTTTATTTTATTCTGTCATGAAAGAAATGGATTTTCTCAAGGAGTACTTGTACAGAAACATGGGGATAGCTATCTTCCATTGGCTTATTACAGCATGGCACTTGATTCTGTTGCAAAAGTGTTTCCACCCTGTTTAAGGTCAGTTTCCGCTGCTGCCATTCTAGTTAATCTTGCACAATTGCTGGTGCTTGGGCATGCTCTCACAGTAGCCTCATTCTGTATCATCTCTTTTGCTCAAAATGAAAACTCAACTACTCTCAACTGCATGTCTAACTAAATATGAACTTACACTTCTTTCTGATCCATCTATTTCTCTGATCCGCTGTCACATTCCAAATCCAGAATCTCTGTTGCCTACTGCTGAGTATGGTGAAGAGCATGATTGTGTGTGTGCAACTATTTGCTTTCTCCAAGGAAGGACTTAAAGGACACTCCTTTGCCCAATGCTGACCTGAACTTGTTTGTGGATGGCTCTTGTGGAAGAAATCAAAGAGGGCAACTGACTTCAGGAATAGCCATCTGCACCGAAGAGACAATATTGTTGCAACAAAGATTAGACAGTGTTCACTCTGCTCAAATATCTGAGTTAGTGGCTGTGCAAAAGGCCTGTGAGTTAGCCAAAGATAAAGTGGCCAATATTTTTACCAACAGTTGTTATGCTTTTGAGGTGGTACATGATTTTATTTATTTATTTACATTTGGTAACTGGGTAATGTCCAACTGGGCTAAAACAGAAGCCCATTTTCAGCAGAGACACAGGGAGAAAAACTCCCAAAAAATAACAAGGTTACAATATTTATACATTGGTATTGCAAGTTCTAGTATTACAAAGATTTCTATGAAGATTTACATAATAATATAGTAAAGAAGTAAAAACAAGTTTATACAAGGTTTAAAAAGTCACATTCCGAGCCATAAAAAAAGAGTCAAATGTAATATCAACCAAACAACAATTTAAACAGACAATACTGAGTTTCATAAGTGGAGACACAGTAGATGACAAGTTTGTATTGTTAGCCAGGGGTAGTGCAGGAGCATAGCCAGTGATTGGAGAAATAGTTTGTAAGGAGCGTTTTGAAGCTACGGGTATTGGTTATAGATATTAAATGTTGGGGAAGGGAATTCCAAGTTTTGGCTATAGAGTAGCTGTATAAGGAATCACCATAAGCGTTGTGGGTTTTGACAACTTTGAGCAAGTTTTTTTTCAGCAGACATGACTGAGGTAAGGTCAGAATAGGGTTGTACGAGGTTAGATAGGACTGGGCAATAGTCAGGGTTATGAATAAGAGCGGGCTACTATTAGTTGGTTTAGGGCTAATAGGTTTGGGAGTTCAATCCAGTTTTTTTTCTGAAGGGCTGCACAATGGTGAGCTCTATGGGTAAGGTTAGTGGCAAATTTGGCAAGTTTATTATAGCAAGGTTCTAAGCTATTCAGATCAGATTTTCTAAGGTTTGTAAAGACTTGTGAACAATAGAGAATGGCGGATAGTAGGTGAGTTCTGGCAGTAGCTATTCTAGCATGGTAAGAAAGATGTGGTTTAGCCCTGTATAGAGCACCTAATTTTGAGTGAACTTTTTTGATTGTTGAAGCTATGTGTCTGGCAAATTTTAGGTTACAGTCAAGGGTAACAACAAAAAGTTTAGTATATTCAACAGGATAGATTTTTGTACCATTAGAGGCAAAGATAGAGAGATGGTTTTGTTTTTTATTGTAGGAGTTAGAAAATATCATAAGGTTAGTTTTGTTTGGATTTAGAATCAGTTGGTGTTCAGAGAGGTATTTTTCAATATTATTAAGGGCAGTCTGGGATTTTGCTTGGAGTTCATTTATTGAGAGGGCAGAACAATAAGAGAAGTGTCATCTGCATATTGAATGATAGAGGCAGGTGATGCTGCAGTACAGAGATCACTGGTAAAGATAATAAAGACAAGTGGGCCTAAGATGGAGCTTTAAGGGACGCCTACAAAGATGGACAAAAGAGGAGGCAGTTTATTTTCCCATAAGGTGACTTGTTTATGGCTGGAGAGGTAGCTATGGAACCATTGAAGTGTATTAGAACTGGAATTTAGAGAGGAAAGTTTGTTTCGGAGTATTTTATGGGATACAGTGTCAACAGCTTTTGACATATCTAGGAAGGTGGCAGAGACAATATGGTTATTGTTTTTGAGTTGGTTAACAGTATTGGTGAAACTTAATAGGGCAGTGCTAGTACTGTGTTTGGGGTGGAAACCATGCTGAGTAGAAGTAGGTTATGTGTTTGAAGGTGGTTTAGAGTCTGTTTGTGTAGGGATTTTTCTAAGATTTTGGCAAGTGGAGAAAGTATAGCTGTAGGCCTAAAGTTAGAAAGGTCAGTACAGGGACCTCCTTTGTGAAGGAGTATGACATGAGATATTTTCCAAAGCAGAGGGACATACTGTTCAGAGATAGACCCGTTAATAAGAATAGATATAGGATAGGATATAGATTTAGCAGCAAGTTTAGGAAATTCACCAGATAACTGATCTGCAGCAGGAGTACATGGTTTTATTTTGGTTAGGAGGTTTTGAATGTAATTAGTTGGGATTGGAGTAAGAGAGAAAGGAGGAGTATTGGGGTCGGGGGGGTAGTAAGGAAAGTGTGGAATTTACTTTGTTATTTAGTAATGAGGTGATGGAGTTAATAAAGTGGGTATTGAATTGTGTAGCTATGCAGTCAGTGGTGCCGTCAGTTGTTGGGGGTGGAGTGGTTGGTTTTCCTGGGTTTAGGAGGAGGTTGATTGATTGCCAGAATTTTTGAGGGTTGATTTAGAATTTTTGTTGACATGATTGAAAATAAGTCTTTTTGTCCTGTCTAATTTGGCTTTTGGCTAGATTTCTTAGCTGTCGGTAGTTTGCATACTTGTTAACTATTTTTATTTTTGCAATAGTGAGTCCAGGCTTTTTCACACTGTTTTAAAAGGAGGATAGTATCTTTAGTTAAGTAGGGAAGTTGTTTGGCTCTAGAATGTATTTTTCTGAAAGGAGCAAGATTATTTAAAATTTGCGGGAATGCATTATTAAAGTACTGGACTGCAAGGTCCAAAATGAGGGTTTTTAGGGGTGACCAATCATATTCTTGTAGTAGGTTGTTGAATAGGGATGGGGAGAATTGTTTTTTTATTGCGTACATATCCATATGTAATATAATTTATATTCTGTTTACATTTTCTGACAAGGTAAGTGAGGTGGTGGTCACTGAGAGAATCAGTGAGGCAACCTGTGTCATAACTGTAATTGGTTTTATTTGTTAGGATCCAGTCTAGTACAGACTGCTTGTTTGAGACCTTATCTATGCATGTGGGTTGAGAAATATTTTGGGTAAAGGCATAAAGGTTGATAAAGTTGGTTGAGGAGTTTGAAGAGCAGGAAAACCAGTCTAGATTAAAATCACCAAGTATTATAGTCTCTTGAGAAAAGTTGGAGGATGCCCATTCTAGAATAGTTTCTACGTGAGAGAGGTTATTAGTGGGTGGGAGATAGATGGCTATTAAGATGATAGATTTTTGGGCATTGATTTGTAAGGATGTTACAATTTCAGCTGAGGGAAGCTGAGGTGGTGTAATAGAGGGCTGAACTAAGTTGAGGTGGTCCTTGTGCATTATGGCAATACCACCCCCCCGCATTTGGGTAATCTATCCTTTCTGATAAGACAATAACCAGGAGGAAGTAATTCCTCAGTTTTTATGTGTGGTTTTAGCCAGGTTTCAGTAATTATGGCTATGTCAGGAGAGTAGAGTGTAAAGGTGGCATGGAATTCTTTAATTTTATTGATGAGGCTTCTGAGGTTAAAGTGTATTACTAGCAGGTCTGAATTAGATGATTTAAGTGGTGTGAAGGGGTAGTTAATGTTTGTGATGTTTTGAGGGAGAGTTTGGTCAATAGTAGTAGAGTGGGTGGGCCTTGAGTTTGGGTGTATGTCTGATTGGAGTTTGATAAGGGTAAGCCAGTGTAATGTGAGATATTTTAGTTTGGAGAAAAGTTTAAGTTGTCCATGTAAGGAATGAGAGAGGCTCTTGATATAGAGTTTGGGTTGGAAATATATAGAATTAAGTAGGTAAATTAATTTTGGGCAACTTTGGAAGGAGCGAGGGTTTTTGACTGCTTCAGGAAATCAAATTAAAAATTTGGGATACATAAAATCATTGTTAGATGCACTTTTGCTACCTAAGAGGCTGTCTGTAATCAAATACTGTGCACATCAAAAAGGCATAGATGTTGTAACAAAAAGAAAGAATTGGACAGACCAAGTTGCTAAAAAAGCAGTAGTAGATTGTTGTAAAAATATGTATATTTTAACTATAACAAACTACAATAGTAGTGATGTGTTTGATTTTGAAAAGTTGTCAGCTTTTCAAGCTGAAGCATCACAGGGAGAAGTTTTGAGGTGGCTCGAGGATGGATGTATAAAATCCTCTGATGTCATATGGCAACATCCGGACAGCCAGCTGGTGGGTCCTGTCTCTTTGCTACTTTACCTGGTAAGGGCATATCATCTACCGGCCCATACAGGTAAGACAGCTTTATTTAGTCAAACTACAAGAAGTTGGTATGCCCGTCATCTCCCCTCTTTGATACTTCAGTATGTACAAAACTGCGGTATATGTCAAGAGTATAATGTAAGTAAAAATGCCAACAGTAAGACTGCATGTTTAACACCACCGCGGGGACCTTTTGTTAATGTGCAGCTGAACTTCATTCAGATTATAAGACTAATAATTTACAATTTATTATGGTGGTGGTGTGTATGCTCTCAGCATGGGTGGAAGCTTACCCATGTCACAAAGCTGATGCAGTCAAAGTCATAAAAAAACTTCTGTATGAATACATACCAAGATTTGGTATACCATGTACTATCAGTAGTGACCAGGGAACACATTTTAATAATTCTTTACTAAAGGAATTGTGTAAAGTTTTTAATACTAAGTTAAGTCTTCACTGTCCCAACCATCCACAGTCATCTGTTTTAGTAGAAAGGGTAAACAGGACCCTTAAAAATAAAATTTCAAAGATTTGTGTTGAAATTCACTTAAAATGGCCTGAAGCCCTCCCCTTAGCATTAATGAGTATGAGGACCTCACTGAATGCCACCAGGAAGTTGAGTCCATATGAAATATTAATGGAGACCCATGGCCCTTCCAGCTACCCCTCCCTTTGTCAGATGATGCGCTGATTTATTATTGCCAGAAACTTCTTCATGTTTTGCAGCAATATCACTGAACAGTAAAAGCAGCAAAACCAAAGCCTCCTGACAAGCCCTGTCATCAACTACAACCAGGTGATTGGGTTTACGTCAGGAAAAATGGCCTCAGCCCAAGGTGGAAAGGTCCTTTTCAGGTCCTGCTGACAACCCTGACTGCTGTTCTCTGTGCAAGACTACCAATGTGGATCCATTTGTCTTATTGCAAGAAGACCTGCCATGTAGGGACCACACACGAAACATTGCAGCCAACAGAGGGAGATTGAGGTGCAACAGATAAATCATCTTCCCAGTGAGAAAGTCAACTTCAGTAACAGTCCATGATGAATCCAGTGACAACAGGTACCCTAGCTTTGTTTTTGCTGCTGTCTCCTTCTATAAACTGGTCGAGAGAAAACAGTTTCTTGCTGGTCCTTCTGCAATATGCCAGAAATTTAAATATAACAAACTGCTATATATGTTCTCATATACCTCATCATTCTAAGGCAGGGATTCCAATGATTCCCATCCCTGCATCACAGATGTCATTTAAAAAAGATTTTAATAACATCAGTAATGTAACTGATTTTTTTTTAAAGATTGTGTCTCTTCAACTTGCAACCATACATCATGGAGACACATGTTATGCCAAAAATGGAACTGTACCAGTAGGAAAAAGCAAATGTAATGGCACCAGGCAAGAAAGTGTGTTAGACACTTTGCACTTAAACTATGACTGGGGACGTGGCATGGGCATGATAAGTAACCGTTATTACATCTGTGGTGATCGTGCCTACCCCTGGTTGCCTACAAACTGGTCTGGATGTTGCTTTGTAGGCTACCTTACTCCTGCTATTCAACATTTTGAAAACCCACCAGCAGGTAGACCGAGAAATACGTGAGCAATCCACTGGGCAGAACAAATATTTTTCGCCTTTAATCCTGGGTATGGAGTGCAAGGGACAATGCTTGAAATCACCATGGGTGAAGGGTTGGGAGGGTAACCTAATGGTTAAGGTGTTTGCCTTACAAACACAAGGTGCAGGGTTTGAGTCTCACAAGGGATAATTGGCTAGGCTTAAAATGGCTCGCAAGGGCAGTTAGCCTAGTACTAATCTATGAACCTATGAACCATGCTTGCTCAGATTCTACAGTAGGTGGCCAATGAAACTTCACATCAGGAAATAGAGAAATTACTGAAATGCAAACTATGGTGTTGCAGAATTGAATGGCACTTTATATAATGCTTGCTGCAAAAGGGGGGGGGGGGGTCCTGTGCTCTCATAGGGAGTCATTGTTGTTCGTATATTAGTGACTATCATGATGAACAGAAAAAAATGGCAAATTTCATGGAGCAAAGGGTCAAAGATTTGGACAGCACATCAAAACAATGGACACTTTTTGGATGGCTAGGCAGCATTTTTGGTAACCTCAGGGTATTGTCATTGTACATTTTATTATATTTATGATCATTTTGGTATTTTCTATTTTGAAGGCTGTAATTACTAGATGTTTAACCTTACCTGCACATGAAATGCCACTGCATGTACCAATTAATGACAGTTCTATTATAACAGAGGATGATTACTATGATGCTAAAGCTTATTTTATCAAGTTAAGAAAAATGAAAATATAATTACATGTTTGGTATAACACTGATAGTGTCAAATGGAGAAAACTGTTATGGATAATATCAGCTTATTAAAATGTATATTAATTTCAGTTTCATTAATGATGCTAGAATCTGATTGTTAAAAAGCAAATATAATTTGTATGCAGGGCTGTGGAAAAATACAGCTTCATAAGCTAAAGTTACTGCTGTGTTTCTTTGCATTCTTTTAATATATAACAAGGAAAAGTAAGTGTTGTAGGAGCAGAGACATGTTAACTACTGTAAAAGGAATTTCTTAGCCTGACTCCTCCAGGCTAGGAGTACGTTGTTGCTAGAGAAGGTTTGAAACATCCAAGGTCAGAAAACAAGACCCCTTGAAGCAGGTGGGTCATGTATAGGAAAGTGTTCATCTGAAGTCCGAGGCAAGAATCACGAGGGATGAGAACATTTTCAAAGTAATTTATTTGTTGCAGTCATTGTAAATGTAAAAGTTGCATGATTGGTTTGATAACAAAATTGTATAAAAGATGCAGTTTTTCTTTGTTCGGAGAGACTTATTTACCAACTGCTATGAAGATTGTCTCCCGGTGCTGTAAATAAAAATATCTGTTTGTGCAAACTGAAGTGTTATTCCTGACTGAAGGCATATAAGGTAAATTTTAATGTTATTTATTTATGACTTTAACAAGCTATAATGGAGCTTAAGAAAATTCTGAGAGAAATAATCAGCTTTGAACAGGGAATATTACTTAGAGGTGGGGACTGCACTTTGATTTGCAGCAGTGAAGATATGTATCTAGGAGTGCAGAAGGGAAAATATAATAAAGGAAGGTAGATTTTTGAAGAAATGTATGAAAATATTTGGCATGGAAGGTGTGAATTCAGTAGTAAGAGTTCGGACTGAATTTACATATTATTCCCCAAGACAAACTGGTCTAGATTAGAAGGAACATACATTCCACAGGAACTTATGCATTTAAGTGAAAGCTTTGAAATTCATCCAAAAACTATTTCAGATCACATGCCAATAATAATTAAAATAAAAAATGCAGGGTAATGTAGTAAAAATGAGACACTGGTGTTTTCCCATCTACGTTTGAAAATAGAGTAATTTAAAGAATTTGTTATGGAAATCATTTGGGTGTTATTAGAATAGATAGAAATTTCTTCTGAAAATATAGCTAGGGAGTTGGATAAAATTAAAGTGGAGTTTAAAAATAGGGTGGAAATGATAGAAAGAGAGCTATGGTTAAGTAACAAGAATTATTTACAGGGACTGACAAAGGTTAAACTATTGCAGAATAGGAGGAATCTCACAGAACAAGAAGACCATCAAAACAATGGACACTTTTTGGATGGTTGGCCAGCATTTTTGGTAACCTCAGGGTATTGTCATTGTACTTTTTATTATATTTATGATCATTTTGGTATTTTCTATTTTGAAGGCTGTAATTACTAGATGTTTAACCTCACCTGCACATGAAATGCCACCGCATGTACCAATCAATGACAGTTCTATTATAACAGAGGATGATTACTATGATTCTGAAGCTTATTTTATCAAGTTAAGAAAAATGAAAATATAATTACATGTATGGTATGACACTGATAGTGTCAAACGGGGGAAACTGTTATGGATAAAATCAACTTATTAAAATGTATATTAATTTTAGTTTCATTAATGATGCTAGAATCTGATTGTTAAAAAGCAAATATAATTTGTATGCAGGGCTGTGGAAAAATACAGCTTCATAAGCTAAAGTTACTGCTGTGTTTCATTGCATTCTTTTAATATGTAACACAGAAAAGTAAGTGTTGTAGGAGCAGAGGCATGTTAACTACTGTAAAAGGAATTTCTTAGCCTGACTCCTCCAGGCTTGGAGTATGTTGCTGCTAGGGAAGGTTTGAAACATCCAAGGTCAGAAAACAAGACCCCTTGAAGCAGGTGGGTCATGTATAGGAAGGTGTTCATCTGAAGTCCGAGGCAAGAATCATGAGGGATGAGAACATTTTCAAAGTCATTTATTTGCTGCAGTCATTGTAAATGTAAACGTTTCATGATTGGTTTGATAATAAAAGTGTATAAAAGATGCAGTTTTTCTTTGTTCAGAGAAACTGATTTACCAATTGCTATGAAGATTGTCTCCCAGTTCTGTAAATAAAAATTTCTGTTTGTGCATCCTGAAGTATTATTCCTGACTGAAGACATATAAGGTAAATTTTAATATTATTTATTTATGACTTTAACAAGCTATAATGGAGCTTAAGAAAATTCTGAGAGAAATAATCAGCTTTCTACAGGGAATATTACTTAGAGGTGGGGACTGCAATTTGATTTGCAGCAGTATAGTTATGTATCTAGGAGTGCAGAAGAGAAAATATAATAAAGAAAGGTACATTTTTGAAGAAATTTATGAAAATATTTGGCATGGAAGGTGTGAATTTAGTAGTAAGATTTTGGTGTGAATTTCTATATTATTCCCTAAGACAACCAGGTCTAGATTAGAAGAAGCATGCATTTCACAGGAACTTATGCATTTAAGTGAAAGTTTTGAAATGCATCCAAACACTATTTCAGATCACATGCCAATAATAATTTAAGAAAAATGCAGGGTAATGTAGTAAAAATGAGACACTGGTGTTTTCCCACCTACTTTGAAAAGAGTAATTTAAAGAATTTGTTACGGAAATCATTTGGGGGTTATTAGAGAAGATAGAAATTTCTTCTGAAAATATAGCTAGGGAGTTGGATAAAATTAAAGTGGAGTTTAAAAATATGGTGGAAATGACAGAAAGAGAGCTATGGTTAAGTAACAAGAATTATTTATAGGGAATGACAAAGGTTAAAGTATTGCAGAATAGGAGGAATCTCACAGAACAAGAAGAGGGGCAATTGCAGAAAGCTAAACATAAAATAATGGATTACTTTGAAAATATGCATGGGTTTAGAAAGATTGCTGTTAAGCAAATGTTTTTTGACAATAACTTCAGAGCACAAAAGCTTTTAACACAACAACTCAGGTAACAGAAAGTTGAAAGGGTTGTCTCCAAGCTTAGGGAAGGAAGCTTAGGAAGAAAGATAGCAACAGATCATGTGAGTTGCTAGAAATATTTCAAAACATTTATGAAAGTCTGTATAAAGCAGAGAAATATGGAAATCAAGAAATGGTACAAATGGAAAAGTTTATGGAAGAATTAAATATGCCAAGGTTAGAGGCATATGAGGCTGAATTACTAACAGTTAGGAGGTGATGAGATAAAAATGGGGATTTATTACCAATCCACAGGAAAGTTCCCATGGTTAGATGGTATTCCTGTGGACGTTTGGAAGCTAGGATGGAAAAAGAACTGATAAAGCTTTTATCTAACAGTATTTTAAGAGGAAGAGAAAACACCAACATCCTGGAAGAAAGCAGTTGTGGCTGTGAAGCCTACAGAGGGTGAAGACCCATCATATTTAGTTTCATACAGGACCATTTGAATCCTAACCCATGATTTTAAAGTGTTTATATCTAATATGGCTAAAAGAGTGGTAGAAATGACTCCAAAATTGATAGATATGGATCTATGTGGTTTTATGGAGGGGAGGCAAGCATTTGACAATATTAACAGAACACTGATGATCCAGAGGAATCAAGAATGTAAGAAAATGACATTGTTGATGGTGGGTCTTGATGCAGAGAAAGCATTTAACAGAGTAATCTGGGAGTTTATAAACAAAGAAATGGAAGCATTTGCATTCCCTGATAAAATTATAAATTTGGGTAGAAGGATATATGAGGGATTGCAGGCAAAAATTAAAGTGGGTGAAGGTCCTCTCTGATAATTTTTGTTTGAGCAGAGCAACTAAGCAGGGGTGTTTTTTCCCTTTGTTATTTGCATTATATTTAGAATCATTGCCAAAGAAAATAAGGGACTCAGAAATTCAATAATATAATTTGAATGGTAGTCAAGAAAAGCTGGCTTTATTTGCAGATGATATTATTTTATACTTGATTAAAAAAATAACAGAAAAGGACATTTCAGTGTTATAGAAAATTTTGAGACAGTTTCAAATCTTTGCATGAATCAAAATAAGTGAAGCTAAAACAAAGGCAATAGCTGTAAATTATGTACCCACACACAAATTGATAAAAAATATCCATATTTATGGGGACATGATAAAATGAAGTACTTAATAGAGTACGGATTAAGTGGATTCCGGTGTGGCAGCTAAGGATATGTGGGAAGAGACTTAACAAAAGATAAAACAAAAACTGAGAAATTGGAAGCTCTGTTAAAATGTTTTTTGTCCCTTTAGTTTTATACACAGGTCAGGCATAATTTTATCAAACAGAGAAGTTTGTGGATAGAAAATAATAAAGAGCTGAAGGATTTTATCTGGGAGGGGAAGCCAGCAAGAGTCAAGTGGGATAATCTGATTCTTCCATTAGAAAAGGTGGTTTGGAATTACCTGATTTGAATGGGTATTTCAGTGCTACACAGTTAAGGCTGCCCAGAGGCTCCCCTCACTCTGGAACAAAATACCAATCCATGTTAGAAAGAGCCCTCAATGACCCTCTTCAAGAAGAATCTTGATGTTTGGATGGGAGATCATATATTTACCCCTGGGATCTCTTCTGTGTCACTGATAGACAGAGGCATGGTAAACTAACCTTAAATGGGCTATCTTCTGTGACCTACTACACAGAGGCACAGTCAACTAATCTAAAAAGGGTGGTGAAAGCCAAACACACTCTGGCTAGGATTGTAAATGCCCCAGGGCAGATAGCCTAGTATCAACCTATGAACCTATGAACCTATACATAGCACAAGCCAAAGCCTATAATTCAAAGTGGAAAGGGATGATGACGAAATGGGGGAAAGCTCAAGAAACAAGGAGAGACTGGGATTTTGGATGCAAATTCTTAAGGATAATAATAAGTATACAAAAAATTATATTTATAAAGTAGCCGAAAGTATTCTAAGAACTAAGCCAACACGAGAATAGAGAAAGGAGATTCTGCCAAAAGGGGTGATTTCAATTAGGGATACAGACAATAGGAGTGAAGGGGCTGGAATTTACTGGAGAAAACTGGCAAAACAACCAAGATATCGGGATCAAATAATTAGAGAGAAAAGGGTAATAGAATGGGAAGAGGCCAAGAATTTATTTGGACTGCAGTCTAGAGATTGCATTCCCTACCAAGGATTGACATTAGAATATAGGCAAAGAGAAAGAAATAGGGGAATCCTAGTTGAAAGGCAAACACTGGTACAGTTTTTAGTAGAATCTGGAACAGAAGCCTGTTGTTAAACAAGGAATAATTAGTAAAGCATATAAAATATTGCACGATAATAGTAAGAATCAGTCAGATGAGGTTAGAAAAGATTGGGAAGAGAGATTAGATAAGCATTTCACAAAGAAACAATGAGGGATATATGTATGTCTCCAAAATATGCAACAAAGTCTAAAAGATTTAGGGTTTTTGTTTGGAAGTGTTTGCATAGGTATTTTTATACCCCAAATAGTAACATTTTTCCTCAGGTAGATAGCAAATGTTGAAGGTATGATGAGGAAGAAAGATAATTGGGAACATATTTTGTGAGAGTCTAATGAGTTGGCAGACTTTAAAAGTTCACTGCAGACTATTGTATCAGAAATACTGGATGAGCAAATTGGTATGACTAAGGAAATGATTTTTTGAGCTATGATACAGAATCGGAATTGCCTAGACATAGTAAGGCCTTGCTTAGTCTAATTATGGTGGCTGCCAAAAAAAGCAATTACTAGGAAATGGAAATCACAGTCTAAATCAACTGTACTAGAAGTTGTGAATATAGTAATGGAGATAAAACAACTGGAAATGGGATGTTTAGAAAAGGGTAGGGACAAATTACATAGAAAAAATGAAGTGATACAAGCAGACAAGGAATGAGGTTTAAAAGAAGCTTGATTTGAATGAGCTATGTAATGTTTGACAGACAGTGACTGGATAAAGTCTAAATGATGGATAATGGTTGCAACTAAAATTATGTCAATATGTTTTGGTTTCATTTATATATGATTGCCTGTGTCATAAGTGATAATTTAATAAAGATGATTCTTGTTTAATAAAAAACGAAAAAAAGAAACAATACTAATTTCATGAACTTTAATCATACTTTTAGGAATGGGATCCATTCTCATCATGATATTAGAACCCCAAAAGACTTGGAGAAGTTAAATGGAGGCTATGGCCCAGAAGGGCCCCCTAGAGTCCCATATACTCCATTCCCCCATTTCCTCTAATAACAAGGTTCTTTCCTAAAGTAAAACTGCATAAATACAAGGTTACTTACACAGTTCCGTACTGTCCTAAGCAAATGAAGTGTCCCCCACTTATGTCTAACTTCTTGCAGAAGACTCTGCCATTACCTGGGGTCTTGTGATCCCACCATCAGGCAGATCACACAAGGACCTTCATTTTCTTTCATGTTCTTTGATTAACCATCTTGCTTCTCCACTTCCATTAGTGGCTAACAGTGAAGTGGCTAGCATTCCTTCACTGTCCAAATGAGTTGTAAAGATTATGTTATCTTTTGAGAAGCCAGATCCATGCAAAACATATAAAAATAGAGGGACCTCATTTTCAGTCTGAAATACTGCCAAGGGAATAGATCCATTTTCTTCCCCCCTTCTCTCTGTGGTTTACTATCATTTATATATTTCTGACTCGTGACATCTCAGTTCATTCATTAAGGTCTTCTTAACCCCATTGTCAAATTATCATAAAGGTTTCAAATTATCTTCTTTGGCTTACTTGAAGGTTTGTAAAGCTTTGCTTTTCTTAAGGTTACATTCTTATTGAGACTATGCATAAGAACCAAGAACCACCATAGATATTGCATTATTTAACAGAAAGTTGACCCTGTCTACCTTTCAACCTACAACCTCTGCAGACTTGAAGTGCCTTTCTTCAGATCTATATTAAATTCTCGAAAGCCAACAATGTTGAATCTGACATTGTCAACACGAGAATAGCAAAACCGCAGAACATCGAACAAGTAAACGGAAATCTCCGTAAGGGGAGATTTCCATTTACTTCAATGTAGTGCGGTCTTGAGTGTGCCACTCAACCTCAGCCCATAAGGCAAAACAACGTACCCAACACACTAGTTATAGGTGACTCTGTTAAGTAGCAGGGGGTGTGGGGGAGTTTGCCCCTGCCTACACTGCTTAGGTTTTTCTTTTTGGTGTTTTTATTTTTTTTTCTGAACATTCAATGTTTTAAAGGTTCGATCACTAAAGGTTGACCTTTAGTGATTTGAACTGTTAAATATTCGATGTTCTAATATAGACCCCCCATTCTTCAGTGACCCTTCTTGTTTGCTTTTACTTCCACTAGGAAAATTTCTGAGCAAAAGACCTTATCTGGAATTTCCACATTGTTTTTCACAAAAATATAGGTCAGTATTTACATTAGGACATGCATCGTCAGTTTTAGATTTTATAATGAAAACAATAAATCACTCCATAATAGCAACAACCAACTTTTGGCTTATTCTCCCATAACAAAATAGCCAAACTGGAAGCCAAGCTCTCCCCAGCCAAGACTGTACTAGACAGTCAAGGGGAGAAGGTAAACACCTGTACCACACCACACTCAACACATAGTCCATCAAAACCTACACCACCTAAACTCACACATAGTAACACAAAACACACACCTACATTCACGAAGGCTCTCAATAAAAATCTGCCCATACAACAGAGATCTCCAAAGGTGAAATGCAAGCAACCACCACCCCCCAACTCTACCCAAATGACACACCATCAACCTCAGCCCATAAGGCAAAACAACGTACCCAACACACTAGTTATAGGTGATTCTATATAGTCAGGCACATTGATGGCCACTCACCGGGCTAAACAAGGAGAAAGTTACTGTTAGCTGCCTGTCAGGTGCCAGAATCCACCACATAATGCAAGCACTCAGGTCACTCCACAACAAGTACAAATATGACTCTGTCATTGTCCATGTTGGTGTGAATGACCTGAGACATACCTCCCTGGACTACATGAAAAGAGACAAGGAGGAGCTCTCGGATCATGTATCCCAGGCAGGTATGACCCTAGCTCTGAGTAGCATCCTGCCATCACCCAGAATGATACCACAATACAAGGACAATATGATTGGCTTCAACAATTTACTAAGCTTCTGGTGTCATTCTAAGGGGATCTAGTGTCTGTCTGCCTGGGACGACATAGTCAACAGACCATGATGCTTTTCCAGAGATGGCCTACACCTGTCGCCCCTGGGATTCCATATACTGTCTAAGGCTCTTGCTACCCCTATAGTGCCTTTTTTTAGTCAAGGTTCAAATGACAAACTCACCACCGTAGCAGGTATAAGCAAGCAAAATTTGAGGGTAATGATACTCAATGCTAGAAGTCTAAACCTCAAAATGCACTCACTCAAGGCACTCCTTAAAATGGAGAACATCGACATCTGTGCAGTGACGGAGACCTGGTTCAAGGCTCCAGAGAGCACCCCTGCATTACCAGGCTATAACTCATACCACACCTTTTGGCCTCCTAACCTGGACCAAAACACTAAAGGAGAAGGCGTGTCCATATTCATTAAGGATATCCACACCTCCAGGCTAGTTGCTCAACATAATGCATCTGAAATTATCTAAGTGCAACTAACACTGGGCAAGACTGCAATCCAGGTTGTACTTGTTACAGATCCCCTACCATGCCCCAGGATGCCCACTCCACGTTTCTTGATATACTGAGTAATATTAAGGTACAGCCCAATACCCTAATAATGGGCGATTTTAACTAACCCACCATCAACTGGGAAAGCTACTCATGTACTAACTCATTTGCTCAATTCCAACACCCTGGATCAGCTTGTCCATACCCCCACCAGGGGCAGCAATATCCTGGACCTGGTCATTACCAATATGGGCAACCAATGTTCCATGCCAGAGTTCAACTCCTTGCTGGTCAGATCTGACCACAAGCTAATCACCCTAAACATCAATATCCCGCCCCACCCTCCATTAAGGAAACCACCATAAAAACGTCTCCAAAGCCAACTTCATGCTTCTTAAGACAGAAGTGGCAAGCCTCACGACACCCATACAGATGAAAAATAGAGGTATGACTGCTGAATCCTATACAAATGCACTGTATAAGCACATACATGAGTGTCATCCCCAACAGAACAAGGATGCTATCTTCCAAAAAAAGGAAGCCAGTCTGGTGGTCCCCTGCCATAAACAAACTCTACAACAGAAGGAAGAAGCTGTTGCAAAAAAGAGTAAAATTGCCTGATTGCAGGAACTTCCTGGTCAGCCTCAGTAAGAAGCTGAGATCCCTCATAGAATCCTCCTACGCTAGTAATGAGAATAAAATTGCCACTGATTCTAAAGACAAGCACAAGGCATTCTACAGCTATGTCAAGAATCTCAATGGTGACACTCAGATCTGCTCTGAGCTGCAGCACAATGGCACTAAACTATACAGAACCAACTAATATTGCCAACATCCTGGCAGATAGGTTCAGTGCAAACTTCACCCCCCCTCACCCCCCAAAGGGTCCAGCACTTTACCGGAAGAATGCAAAGCCCCTGTAATCATGACTGCACAAGTAAAGACCGCACTCTCCAAAGCCAAGAACACAGCATCCATGGGACCTGGCAACATCTCAGGCTGTGTTCTGCATGAACTACAGAACGAACTGGCACCCCACCTAAGTATCATGTTCAGTCATAGCCTCACTTCAGGCTTTGTGCCTACTGAATGGTGCACAGTGACAGTTATCCCACTCCACAAAGGGGGCACCACCACAGACCCTGGGAACTACCACCCCATTACCTGATGAGCCTGGTCTGCAAGGTCATGGAATGTATCATCTTGGAGCTTATAAACAAGGACATAGGTAGCCTCCAAACTCTGGACCCCACCCAGTTTGGGTTTATAAAAGGTAGCTCATGTCTCCTAAACCTGATTGACTTCTTTGAAGCAGTCACCAGAGCTATGGACGAGGGTAAGGAGGTGCACACAGCCTATCTTGACCTTGCCAAGGCTTTCGACACCATTCCCCACTCTGGAATTATAGATAAACTCACTAGACTGGGCATAAATCCCTATGTCACAAGATGGGTGGCCAACTGGCTCACTGACAGAACCCACACAGTGAAAGTAGTTGACTCCAAATCCAACTTCAGACTAGTGACAAGTAGAGTACCACAGAGCTCAGTCCTGGGTCCTCTCCAGTTTGGCATCTACTTCTCAGAAGTCATGGCTAATATAGCAGGTCTTTGGCTGACAAAATTCACAGACAACTGCAAACTAGGTGCCATAATAGAATCGCCTAATGATGTGGACATTCTACAAAGGGGCCTCACGGAGACTGATGCTTGATGTCAAAGTCATGGCCTCAAGCTCAATGCCAAGAAGTGCATTGTCATCCCCTTTGGGAAAAACACTGTACCCATGAAATTCCACATAGGCGGTAGCCTACTAAACACTGAAAGTGTGATAAGAGATCTTGGGACACAGGTGGACAGTAATCTCTTCTTTGATAATCACATCACCACAGTAGTCAGGAAATTCTTCTACGTGGCATACCTCATCACAAAGGTGTTCACCTCCAGAAAAAAAGAGGTCATTGTTCCTCTCTACTCATCCCTCATCAGACCCATTATAGGTTCATAGGTTCATAGGTTTATACTAGGCTATCTGCCCTAAGGCATTTATAAGCCTAGCCCAAATTTTTGTGGCTTACGCCACCCCTTATATGAAAAAATACTGTGCCCATTAGTTTGTTGTGCCTCTGTCCAGCAGTGACACAGAGATGATTCCCAGGTAAACCTACGATCTCCCATCCACAGGTCAAGATTTCTCTTGAACAGAGCCAAGGAGGTGCTCTGCCTCACATGGACCGGGATTTTATTCCACAGCATAGGGAGTCTCTGAGTGATAAATCTATCCCTCCAGCATGTCCTATTTATATCCGTGCTAAGGTTTAAGTCGCTTGCTCTAGTGGTTTTGGTGGATTTGGATTTTTTGAGGTGGAGCATGTCCATTAATTCCGGGTTGGACATGGCCTTGTATGTCAGGCACATGTCACCTCTGAGCAGACGGTATGCGACTGAATAGAGCTGGAGTTTCTTCAATCTGGCAGCATATGACAGATTTTGGAGTCCCTTTATCCTTTTGGTGAGGAAATTTTGGGGTCTCTCCAATTACTGCAGATGTCGGGTGAGATACATCCCGAATGGGGCATTGTACTCGATCATTGGTCTGATAAGTGAAGAGTACAGGGAAACAATGACCTCACTAGATCTGGATGTGAATCCCTTCATGATCAGGTGGACAATGTAGAAGGTCTTTCTAACCACTTTAGCAACGTGAGTGTCAAAAGAAAGGCCACTGTCAACCTGGGTCCCCAGGTCCCTGATAACCTCTTCTGTGCTTAGTGGATTGCCACCTATATGGTAGCTTGGGGTTACCTTGTTTTTCCCGAAGGGTATGACTATACATTTTTTGGCATTTAACTTCAGGCCATGGCTCTGGCACCAGCTATCTGTTTCCATGAGTCCCTTCTGAAGGATATCCGTGTCCGATGCACTTTCCACTATGGCGCCCAGTTTGCATTCGTCTGCAAACTTTGTCAGTCAAAGTCCTCCCATGTTGGCCTGTACTTCTGAGAAGTAGATGCCGAACAATAGGGGGCCAAGGACCGAGCCCTGTGGGACACCACTTGTGACCGGCTTGGAGTCTGACATAGCGCCAGCAACTCTAACCCTGTGGGTTCTGTCCTTAAGCCAGTTTGCAACCCATCTTGTGACATATGGGTTTACATTTAAGCTGGTAAGTTTTTCTACAATACCCGAGTGGGGTATTGTGTCAAAAGCCTTTGCAAGGTCAGGGTAGGCTGTATGGACTGCCTTTCCCTCATCAATGGCCTTGGTGACTGTTTCGAAGAAGTCGACCAAGTTCAAAAGGCATGATCTTCCCTTGATGAAGCCAAACTGGGTCGGGTCCAATGTCTGCAAGTCCCCTATATCTTTGTTTATGAGCTCCATTATGATCTTCTCCATAGCTTTGCAGACTAGACTTGTTAAGCTTATGGGGGTAATTACCAGGGTCCGTAGAGGCACCGCCTTTGTGGAGTGGGACCACAGTTGCCGTACGCCACTCCTTTGGCACATATCCTGTGGTAAGGCTGAGATTAAACAGCTGCCTTATGTGCGGGTTTAATTCCTCATTTAGCTCATGTAGCACACAGCCGGGACACCATCCGGTCCCATTGATGCTGTGTTTTTAGCTTTAGAGAGAGCAGCTTTCACCTGCATTTGAGATGTCTGGGAGGCTACACTCCGCTGGGATAGTTATCTCTCCTTTAGGGGAGAGGGGTGAAGTTTGCACTGAACCTGTCTGCCAGTATGTTGGCAATGTCTGTGGGTTCAGTGATTTTTGTATCATTTTGGACTAATTCTGAGCATATCTGGGAGTTTCCACCCAGGTTCCTAACATAGCTGAAAAAGGCCTTATGATTGTCCTTTGAATCCATGGCAATTTTTCTCTCAAAATTGGCCTTAGTTGATTTTATGAGTGCTTGTATTTTTTACTAATAATGATCAGGGGTGACTTCCCTTTTATGGATTTTGTTCTATCATGTAATAGCTTTCTCCTCTTATTGTAAAGTTTGTTAATGGCTGGGGTCCACCAGACTGGACGTTTGCCCTTTGTGGAAAGAGTCTTGGTTTTATTTGGGATTGCCTGATCCATGCAGTCCTGGAGGTGTTCATAGAAGGCATTTGTAAGGGCTTCCGCAGCTTGGATTGTGGTTTCCACTGGCTCAGGGGCCTTGAAGGATACCACACCAGTCTTGAGTAGTGTGAAGTTTGCTTTAGAGAAGTTCTTCACTGTGGTCTTTTTTGTTTGGGGTGGGGGCGGGATGTGGATTTCCAGTGAGATTAGTTTATGATCAAATCTCACCAATGAAGGATATACTTCCGGTGTGGAGCATTTTGTCCCCATGTTTGTGATAATGAGATCTAGTATATTTTCTCCTCTCGTGAGAACAGTGACTAGCTGTTCCATGGCATTTGAATTTATGAACGCCAGGAACCATTGGGCTAGAAAGTTAGGGCTTGAGTAATGTTCCCAGTCTATATTTGGGTAGTTGAAGTCACCCAATATGATGGTGTTTGGAGATATATTTATACCCTCCAGTGTCTTCAGGAAGGCTGTGTGGGGTTCCTGAGTTTGAGAGGGTGGCCTGTAGCATGCTACAATTTGTAGAGCAGTTTTGCCTATGGTTAGTTGCACCTGGATGGTTTCGAGCTTAGGCATTGCCACCAACCTGGAGGTGTGAGTATCCTTTATGAATATGGATACACCCCCTCCTTTTGTGGTGTGGTCTGGGTTTTGGGGTCGGAACGCATGATATGAGGTAAAACCTAATAGTGCCGGGGTGCTCTCAGGAGCCTTGAACCAGGTTTCAGTTACAGCACAGACACCGATGTTCTCCATACTGAGAAGGGCCTCGAGTGCGTGCATTTTGAGATTTAGACTTCCGGCATTGAGCAGCATTACCCTCAGTTTCTTCCCATTTTTGTTTTCTAGGGTGGTAGGTTTAGAATTTGAGCCTTGCCTAAAAAAGGCACTATGGGGGTGGCAAGAGCCTTAGCCAATATCTGGAATCCCGGGGGTGACAGGTGCAAGCCGTCCCTTGCGAAGCAGCGTGGCTTGTCAAGCATGTCATCCCAGGCAGACAGACACTGGATCCTCTTTGAATGACACCAGACATTAAGCCAATTGTTAAAGCTGACCATCTTGTCTCTATATTGTGGCATCATTCTTGGTGAAGGAAGGATACTGCTCAGGGTCAGGGTCATACCTGCCTGGGCTACATAATCAGAGAGCTCCTCTATGTCTCTTTTCATGTAGTCCAGGGAGGTACGTCTCAGGTCATTCACACCAGCATGGACAATGACTGTGTCATATTTGTACTTGCCGTGGAGTGACCCGAGTGCTTGTGTTATGTGGCGGATTCTAGCACCCGATAGGCAGCTTACTGTGACCCTCTCCTTGTTCAGCCTGGTGAGTGGGACGTCAGTGTGTCTGACTATGGAGTCACCTATGACAAGTATGTTTGGTGTTGTATTTGGCCTTAAGGGCTGTGACTGCTTTGCACACTGCTTTTGTGGTTTATGTGTTGCTTGTGGGGTGTCTTGAGGTAGCAGTTGTTTGGGTGTCTGCTTTGGAGACCTCTGCTGTTTAGGTAAATTTTTACTCAGAGCCTCCAAGTATGTCTTTGTGTGTTTATGTGTTTGATTCAGTGGTGTGGTAGCATTATGTGAGGCCAGTTTTGTGGTGTGTGTAGTTGCCTTCTCCTCCTGTCTGGTCTTGCCAGTCCTGAGAGGAGAGAGCTCAGCCTCCAGTTTGGCTAAATAGCTACATCTCTCGCAAGTATTTGTGTTATGTGGGAGGAGGAGAGGGTTGTCTGTGTACATGAGGCAGTTATAACATTGCCTCAAGATTCCCAGATTCACCAGTTGGACCGGAGAGGAGATTGACAACTGGCCTTTGGACATGCTAGAATAATATTGGGAATTCCTTAATAATTGAAAACAAGGGCCAGTGGGGAGTGAGGGTGTAGTGCTTTTAATTTTTAGTGCTGACTTATATTATAGAGTACAATGCCCCCTTTGGCATGTACCTTTCAAGACATCTACAACAACTAGAAAGGCCAAGAGGATTACTGGCCTCAAACAGATGCCATATGCAGACCATCTCAAAAAACTCCAGCTCTACTCCGTCGCTTATTGCCTACTCAGAGGCTTGTTCTGCCTAACATACAAAGTCATGTCAAACCCAAATCTGTTGGACATGCTACATTTAAAGAACTCCTAATCGCTCTGAGCGACATGCTCCAGGGACCTAAACCTTGCCAGCACAATAAACAGAATATGCTGGAGGGTTAGATTCCTGTCCCAGAGACTTCCCATGCTCTGGAACAGGCTATCCATTCATGTCAAGCAAAGCAGCTCATTAGCCCTCTTTAAGAAAAATCTCAACAATTGGATGGGAAATAAGAAATTCACCCCGGGGATCACTTCTGTGGCTCTGCTAGACAGGGGTGCAGGAAAAGAACTTTCTTGGGTGGTGAAAGCCAGGGAACTTTTTTGGCTAGACTTATATAGGCCCCAGGGCCGATAGCCTAGTACCTGCCTATGAACCTATGAGAAAGTGGCTTTCATCTGTTCCCAGGGCTTATTTTACCACAACACTGGCTACATCAGAAGCCGTCTTCAGAAATGTAGTTCTCAATTGTATTAGCAGCTACTCTGTCTTCTGTCAACACCTCTGCAAGGCAGGGTTATTCAGTTACTTTTTCTTGAGGTTCAGATCTTCAACCCATTACTAGTGTAGTGGTTGACAAATTTAGCATTTTTTGTACCAGTGTATCTACACTTTGTAAAACAATGAAAAATAAATTGTCCAACACATTCATAATCAAAATATCTTTATTAGTTTCCAAAATATTAAAAGGTTAAAATGAAAATGCCCAAAAGCAGCCTCTGTAGAGTTTATTATATTTATTTAATGTGTGCGCGTGCACGTGTGTGTGTGTGTGTGTGTGTGTGTGTGTGTGTGTGTGTGTGTGTGCATCTCTATATAATTTTATCTGTTGAGCTATCTGTCTGTCTCTCTCTCTCTATATATATATATATATGTAGATATAGATATTGATAGATATAATATATATGTGTATATATATATATATATATATATATATATATATATATATATATATATACACACACACATATATATATATATATATGTGTGTGTGTGTGTGTGTGTGTGTGTGTGTGCGCGCGCACATGTATGTGTGTAAACTTATATCAGCAAATCTCAAATAAAATACATGTCATACACTACAAGACCAAATAATATTACTTGAATGAACAGTTAACAAATAGAACACAACAGACACAGACAGTAGAAAAAAAAAAAGAAAACTGAAAATTGAAAATTGACTAAACACTACATTACTACCCAAAACACAGACCTACTCCTACAATACATGTAAGCACTGTTGGAAATGGAAAGCCCCCCCCCCCAATGGGGAGGGGTGCTCAACCCCATATACTTACTCCATTGTTACACAAATATGAGATAGGGTGAAATCTCCCAGAAGAAAGCAATCAGTGCTAGTGTGCAATGAGAAAGCACCAGTACTAATTTCCTAAACAAAACAATCACTGGCACGCTGAGAGTTCTTTGGTTATATGTGCTGCAATCCACACTAATATTACAACTCATAAGAACCCATAGACAAAATAAAGCATCTTGTCCATGTGCAACCAAAAGAGCCATTGCTGGATCATTTGGTGACCCTCAATCTTAGGTTGAAGAGCAGTGGTGCTCTGCATGAGTGAGAGTTTCAGATCTCTAATGCCTTCACACTTTATGTGAGAGTAAAAAAAACAAACTTTCTCAGATCTAGCACTCCTTTCTTCCTAAGGAGGAGTGCCAGGTCCTAAAGCCCTCCATATCTACTCCTACCCTCACATTTATATGAGGAGCATTAAACTGAAAAAAAGAAAGACTTTTCTGATTGCACCCCCTGATACCTTGTACCTGGGGTGGCTATCCCATTTACCCAACCCTAGATATGCTTCTAGTAGTTGATCCCTTAGTGTTCCTATATATTCTATTTGACAGTGCATTACCATATGTGAAGTTGATTTTTCTGCTATTTCCAGATCCACTGAAGACTCATTTCTGCTACAGCTTTAGAGATACAATAGTGAGGGAGTAAAAATAGCTTTAGTACAAACTAGCATTAATAAAACCTAAAGAATTACAAGTGTAAAGCATCACAATGAAGTATAATAAAGGAACATGGTTGCACTAACACAGTACAATTGTTAAGAGTAATAACCTGAGATAATTTATGTTTGTTAATCAGGTAGGTGAACTAATCAAAGACCCTTTTCAGTCATGATCCAGGACTGAATGACAAAAGTGTAATAGACAATACATGGTGCACCATAAATTCATACTAGGGATAGTGCCCACAGCCCTCTTGGACATGGGCAGTCATCACTAAATGCAATCTTGTGTATTGACTATCATTTCCATGGTATTACATTGGGATGAAATGGCTAGGAATAAAGTGACCTCTGGGTTGATAGCCTAGTAATCTTCTATGATCCTATGTACTTATGATAAAACATAATAACTTCTACAAAATCAATACATTGTAGTAGACACACCTTATAGTATATTCATATCAGCTGATAAAAAAACTGAGAGTAACACTATATATATATATATATATATATATATATATATATATATATATATATATATAAGAGTGTAATAAAATTAAACCTGACATACTAGTCATGCTTCACATGGTTGCTCACAAATGAGCTCAAGTGCAAGTATATCTGATTGCTAATGACAAGAAAAAAGCTGTACATTTCAGACTGAAAACCTAAAACACAAGACTGCAACACTACTTTTAAACTTAAATGGAAAAAACTCCCACAATGGTATGTACACCACAGAACAAAATACTAAAAACATACCCCATGCTCCCTTACGTAATATGTGCTAACACCTTGGTCGCACAGTTGCAACTATAATAAGAAAAAAACGTAATAATGTATAATCAACCTTGGAATATTATAAAACTGCAAAGATTAACTATGCAAAGATTTGACAGTGTCATACACAAACCGACTGTTAATGAAGTGAGTAGTCAACAAACTGTAGAGCAACCATATGTGTGTGTGTGTGTGTGTGTGTGTGTGTGTGTGTGTGTGTGTGTGTGTGTGTGTGTGTGTGTGTGTGTGTATGTCTGTGAGTATATCTAGGGCTCTAGCACCTCACAAAGAACAAAAGTAGGTGGAGTTGAAGAAGAATAGTAGCACCTCAAAACAGCATATGTGAACAGGTATGCATCCGAGCCAGGTATAGAAATAAGAGACAGCTGCTGGTGGAATGAAGAAGTCCAGGAAGTCATCAAAAGAAAGGAGTGCAGGAAAAAGTGGGGGATAGAAAAGACAGACCAGGCTAGGATGGAAATACTGCTTGCCTAACAAAAAGGCAAAGAAGAAGGCATCAGAGGCACTCTATCAACTTCTGGAAGGTGATTCAGTAGATGGCACAAAGAAACTCTCAGGTTACAAGGCAAAGACAGAAAGATATAGAAAATAGTCTTAGATGCCAGCAATAATTTGTTTACAAGTCTACAAGACATCAAAGGCAGATGGAAGATGCACTTCCAACAGGTTCTGAGTGAAGAAAACCCTATAGAAGCTCTACTGCCCCAGACACAGCCTATGATGAAAGAAGAACAGGAGCACACCCTTTATGAAGTAAGAACAGCACTAAGGAAAATGGAATCTGGGAAAGCAACAGGCTCACATGAGGTCACCATAGATATGATCAAGATGTTGGGTGAGACAGGGGAGAAAGTGCTCCTGAGGGTACCCATAGCAGTATGGAGAGAGAGAAAGGCATATCCCAAATGAATGTAGAAAGAGCATACTAGTGACAGAGTACAAGAACAAAGGGAACATTCACAAGTATGGTCATATAGAGGTATCAAACTCCTGACACTGCATGAAAAGTTTGGAGATGGGGACTGATAAATGAGTATGCAGAGCTGTGGAAAGTAAGATGATAGATAAGCAATTTCAATTCACTTCGGGATGCAGCACAGGTGACCCACTGTTTGCAGTGAGACAGATAGGTTTATATAGGTTTCTAGGAGATTAGTAGGCTAACGGCCCAAAAGCCCTTACAAGCCTAGCTATATTTAACCTGAGTTTCCCAATTTTCAATAGTTTAGTATAGTTAGGTGAACAAAGTTCACAGAAGGATGAGCCTATGCTATGGTATCTAATACTAATTCCGAACCCCTCTTGTATTTGTGAGGTAAAGGTCTTCCTAAAAAGTGTGTAAATATTTATTCAGACTTCTCTGTTTAAAATTAGCACTTCACTGGATTTTAACCCAGCTTCAGCTGTTTTCTTTTTCTAAGATCACTGCGCTTACATCTTGTGCCACAGACAACATGATTTATTTATGTCAGGGGCTAGGTTAAGATCCCTGGAATGAGTGACCCTCATGCAGTTTGATTTATGAATGTGTATCATTTCAGCCACTGGGGATGCACAAGCCAGTGCATTTATTTGTGCCGGTCCCAAGCCCGGATAAATGGGGAGGGTTGCATCAGGAAGGGCATCCAGCATAAAACTTCGCCAAATAATTTCATGTGGACACCAGTAAATATTTCCATACCGGATCGGTCGAGGCCCGGGTTAACAACGACCGCCACCAGTACTGTTAGCCAACAGGGTGCTGGTGGAAATTGGGCTACCGTTGGCTGAAGGAGGAGAAGAGGTGGAAGGCATGGCCGAAGGCTAGGACTGTGGTAGTGAGGGTCGGAACTTTGAATGTTGGCAGTATGCCTGGTATAGGGAAAGAGCTAGCTGATATGATGGACAGAAGGAAGGTTGGTATATTGTGTGTGCAAGAGACCAGATGGAAGGGGAGTAAGTCTAGGTGTATCAGAGTTGGGTTAAAATTGTTTTACCATGGTGTAGATGGCAGGAGAAATGGTGTAGGATTTATTCTGAAGGAACAGTATTCTAAGAGTGTTTTGGAGGTGAAAAGAGTGTCGGATAGAGTGATGTTTATGAAGCTGGAAATTGATGGTGTAATGAGGAATGTTGTTAGTGCATATGCTCCACAAGTTGGGTGTGCAATAGATGAGAAAGAAAAATTTTGGAGTGAATTGTATGAAGTGGTGATGACTGTACCCAAGGTTGAGAGAGTGGTGATTGGAGCAGATTTCAAGGGCTATGTTGGTGAAGGGAACAGAGGGGACGAGGAAGTGATGGGTAGGTATGGTGTTAAACAAAGGAATACAGAAGGTCAGATGGTAGTGGATTTTGCGAAAAGGATGGACATGGCTGTGGTGAATATGTATTTTAACAAGAAGGAGGATCATAGGATGACATACAAGAGTGGAGGAAGACGCACACAGGTGGATTACATCTTATGTAGAAGGGCCAGTTTGAAAAAGACTGGAGACTGTAAAGTGGTGACCGGGGAAAGTGTAGTTAGTCAGCATAGGATGGTGGTTTGTAGGATGACGTTGGTGATCAAGAAGAGGAGGAGGAGTGTGAGGGCAGCACCAAGGATCAAATGGTGGAAATTGAAAAAGGGTAATTGTGAGGTGGAGTTCAGGGATGAGTTAAGACAGGCACTGTGTGGCAGTGAAGAGTTACCAAATAGCTGGGTAACTACAGCAGAGCTAGTAAGGGAGACGGCTAGAAAGGTGCTTGGTATGACATCTGGACAGAGGAAGGACGACAAGGAACATGGTGGTGGAATGAGGAAGTACAGGAGAGTATACAGAGAAAGAGGTTGGCAAAGAAGAAGTGGGATTTTCAGAGAGATGAAGAAAGTAAATAGGAGTATAAGGAGATGAGGTGCATGGCAAAGAGAGAGGAGGCGAAGGCTAAGGATAAGGCATATGAAGAGTTGTATGAAAGGTTGGACACTAAGGAGGGATAAAAGGACCTGTACCAGTTGGCTAGACAGGGGGACCAAGCTAGGAAAGATGTGCAGCAGGTAAAGGTGATAAAGGATAATGAGGGAAACATACTCACAAATGAGGAGAGTGTGTTGAGGAGATGGAAAGAGTACTTTGAGGGGTTGATGAATGAAGAGAATGAGAGGGAGAGAAGCTTGGATGATGTGCAGATAGTGAATCATGAAGTGCAGTGGATTAGCAAGGAGGAAGTAAGGATAGCTATGAAGAGGATGAAGAACAGAAAGGCTGTTGGCCCAGATGACATACCTGTGGAAGCATGGAGGTGTTTAGGTGAAATGGCAGTGGAGTTTTTAACTAGATTGTTTAATGAGATCTTGGAAAGTGAGAAGATGCCTGAGGAATGGAGAAAAAGTGTTTTGGTACCAATATTTAAGAATAAGGGTGATGTGCAGAGCTGTAGTAACTACAGAGGGATTAAATTGATCAGTCACAGCATGAAGTTATGGGAAAGAGTAGTGGAAGCTAGGTTAAGAAGGGATGTGATGATTAATGATCAGCAGTATGGTTTCATGCCAGGAAAGAGCACTACAGATGCGATGTTTGCTCTGAGAGTGTTGATGGAGAAGTACAGAGAAGGTCAGAAGGAGTTGCATTGTGTTTTTGTAGACTTAGAGAAAGCATATGACAGGGTGCCTAGAGAGGAGTTGTGGTATTGTATGAGGAAGTCAGGAGTGTCAGAGAAGTATGTAAGAGTGGTACAGGATATGTACGAGGGTAGTGTGACAGCAGTGAGGTCTGCAGTGGGAGTGATGGAAGCATTTAAGGTGGAGGTGGGATTACATCAAGAATCAGCTTTGACCCCTTTCTTATTTGCAATGGTGATGAACAGGTTGACAGACGAAATCAGACAGGAGTCCCCATGGACTATGATGTTTGCAGATGACATTGTGATCTGTAGTGAGAGTAGGGAACAGGTGGAGGAGACCCTGGAGAGATGGAAATATGCTCTAGAGAGAAGAGGAATGAAGGTCAGCAGGACTAAGACAGAATATATGTGTGTGAATGAGAGGGAGGATAGAGGAATGGTGAGGATGCAAGGAGTAGAGGTGGCAAAGGTGGATGAGTTTAAATACTTGGGGTCAATAGTTCAGAGTAACGGTGAGTGTGGAAGAGAGGTGAAGAAGAGAGTACAGGCAGGATGGAGTGGGTGGAGAAGAGTGTCAGGAGTGATTTGTGACAGACGAGTACCTATAAGAGTGAAAGGGAAGGTCTCCCAGAGGGTAGTGAGACCAGCTATGTTATATGGGTTGGAGACAGTGGCATTTACAAAAAGGCAGGAGTTTGAGCTGGATGTGGCAGAGTTAAAGATGTTAAGATTTGCACTGGGTGAGTCGAGGGTGGACAGGATTAGGAATAAGTATATTAAAGGGTCAGCCCAGGTTGGAAGGTTTGGAGACAAAGCCAGAGAGGCAAGATTACATTGGTTTGGACATGTGCTGAGGAGGGATGCTGAGTATATTAGGAAAAAGATGCTAAGGATGAAGCTACCAGGTAACAGGAAAAGAGGAAGGCCTAAGATAAGGTTTATGGATGTGGTGAGAGAGGACATGCAGGTGGTTGGTGACAGAGCAAGATGCTGAGGACAGGAAGAAATAGAAACAGGTGATCCGCTGTGGTGACCCCTAACGGGAACAGCCAAAAGAAGATGATGATCATTTCAGTCACGGCTGGATGGGAGACTGCCCTGTAGGCAACACAAAGATCACCCTTTAGTAGTCTGTAGAAGACAGAATACAGTGATAGGGCTTTCAATGTTTCTGTGTAGGACTTTTTTATCTCCTGTATCCTCCTGTTAAGAAACTATTGGTGTCACTCCAGCTGTTGTAGATATCTGGTGAGTTACACACCAAAGGGTGCAGTGTACTCAAGCTCAAGTATTGGTCTGATGAGGGCCGAGTACAGTGGAATTATAATATTCTTTGATATGGATGCCATGCCCTTACTTATAAGTTGTGCCACATAGAAGTTCTTTCTCACCACTGTGGACACATAGTGATCAAAGTTCAGTTTATTATCAGCCTGAATGCCCAGATCACATACCACTGGGTCTACTCTTAGGGGGTGCTGCTTATATTGTAATTAGCTGGGGTATTTGCTTTCCCAAATGAATTATGCATTTTTTGCATTTAGTTTCAATCCATGGCTCTGGCACCAGTCATTTGTTTGTGTTAATTGTTACTGCAATATATCAGTGTCATTCAGGGATTCAGTGATTGCCCCCAGTTTGCAAACATACATGAACTTGGTCAGCCAGAGGCCATCTATGTTTGCCTTGACATATATTAAGATTATATATAGATATCTGAGAAGAAGCTGGAATTGACAAAATAATCCATCTAGACATCCTTAGACTTGGAGAAAGTATATGACAGGATCCCAAGAAAAACTGATTTGGGCAATCCTGTCATGGTTCAAAGTCTCAGAAACATTGGCAGAATTAGTGCAGACTATGTACAAGGAGCCAATGACACAAGCATGAATAGTGTTCGGACTCACAAGAGGAGTTCCTGGTGGGAGTGGGTATGCAACAGAGTTTAGATCTGTACCCACTGCTGTTCATACATTAGCAAAATGGTTGGTGGGGATGGATCAACAAAGTTGATAGTCAGGTATTACCATTGAAGAAGGTTGGACAGTGGCAAGGAATCGAGAGCTAGCAACAAATGACATGACTCCCTGACCCCATGTTGAAATCAGGAATGGGGGTGAGGGTTGATGATGATAATGATAATAATGGGGAAGTGCAGAGACAGCCTGCCTTCCTACAGAAAATTAGTTTATGTAATGTAGTTGTGACAAGTATTTTCTCAGGGAGTTTGCACTGGGTATTATTTTTACGTGAATTCTCTTTTGAGAACTTGTAGTGGGTGGCATCGAAACCATTCAACATTATTTTTCTAAACTCCAGCAGTACTTAACAACACAAGCTGGTAGGTATTATCTATTCTTCAAAGACAAGAAATACAATAATTTAAGAAACATATGTTACTGCTACATAGCTAGGAAGACAGCATTAAAAGAACATGACTTCTGTCAGAAAAAGTAACTCATTGCTAAAGAATTCCTATCTTAAAAGAAAGCTAATTGATTGCCATAATAAATATAACATGTTTGTATCCAACCATCACTCAGAGCTCAACTGTTTGTTAAATAAGCTGCCTGGAAGAAACAATCCAGCCTTTTTCCTTTGCAGTGATAATATGCATTTGCAATATATTTGATCTACACCTTGCTTGCTCCAAGGATTACAGCAGGACCTGATCACACTAATCACTGGTGTTCTAATCACATACTCACCTTAAATGCTAAAAAAGGTGTAGTACAAGCACCCATGGTAAAACTGGTGTTCCTGCACTGTGTCACATAAGTGGAACTCACTTTAACAGCATGAGCTGGGATTTAGTAACTCACACAAGCAACTAGTAGTTCTTAAATTAGCATATAGCCGACATTGTTAGAAAATGTTTCTACTTCTCTTATCTAATCCATCATGGGCTCTCACTCAGATTCCAATCTGTCCTAAGTATCCTGCATCTTGTCTTTATTCACCCCATCATAGAATGCAATGCCCCATTTGGCAAGTGTAACTGCAAACAACACCCCAAGTACAAAGACCTCAGTTTGTCTTAACCAAAAGAGTCGAAAGTTCTATAGAATAAAAATTTTGTTGTTATCTTCTGTAGATTACAGGCTCCTGTGAGTTGATCTGTCCCTTCTGAGCTGTGTCAAACCCTGCTCTCTGTAACCTCCTTTTTCTTGAAGTTAGTACACATACATGGTGCACATATCTGTGAAAATGACCTGATATGTGCCTCCTTGGACAGTGTGAAGACAAGATGGAACTCTTGCATTATGTGTCTGAGCCTGGTTATGAACCTAACCTTGAGCAACATTCTACCATCACCAAGACTGATGCCTCAGTACAAAGATAAGATTTTTGATTACAGCAATTGGCTTAGCTTCTGGTGTTGTTCAAAGGGGGTGCAGTACATATCAGCCTGAGAAGAGATGGTAGACTGTCCCAGTTACTTTGTTAAGAATGGCCTGCACCTATCCCCGAGGCATTTGTATATTAGCTAAATTCTTGCACATCCTCACCCCCCATAGTGCCTTTCTTAGGCAGTCAGTCTTCTAAAGCTTCCAACATAGCTAAACAGAATCTGGATAACATTAAGGTATTGCTGGTCAATGCTAGGGGCCTTAACAAAAAACCTCATCTCCTACAAGCATTCTGTACCATCTTACAACTGCTCTGTACCTTGGAAAACATCGATATATGCATTATCTTAGAGACCTGGTTCAAGACCATTGAAAGCACTCCATCAGTGCAGGGGGGTTTCAATGCCTATCACACATTCAGGTCCACCACAGTAGACAAAGGTACTAAAGACTGTGATGTCTCCATATTTGTAAGAAAACTCTTAATCTCCAGACTGGTTAGACAAGATAATAACCTGGAATTCCTCCATGTCCAATATAGTATTAACAAAACCCCTTTTCATGTCACAGCTAACTACAGAACCCTCTCTGTGTCCTCCTCAGCCCATACCTCCTACCTAACTAGTATGGAGTCTTGCCTATATAGAAAGCACTGCATGTTCAGTTGGGTGAACACTTTAGGGTAAAGGGACAAAAATTTGAATTACGATGGAAATTTGATTGTTTAACTAAAGGTATAGTGTATGTGTCCCTTTGCCAATCATGCAGTGCTTTCTATATAGACAAGACTGAACGGATGTTAAAAGAATGGATTTGTGAGCATTTGTATGATATTAGAAAAGGTAGAACTACAAATGCATTAGCTAAACATATTATGAGTAATCAAGGGCACCAGTTTAAATTTGTGGTTATGGAGAAAGTAAAATGAATTGTTGGGGAGGTGCATGGGCACTTCATCTTGAAAGAAAGGAATTACACTGGCAGTTGACATTAAACGCAAGCAGTTGGCCTGGTTTAAATGACCATTGTTCAATTGCCTGTCTTTTGAAACTAAAAGCTTTAGGTAATAATACATGTGTTAAAAGTAGACTCCCTGTAACTTTGATTTTTTACTGTTTTATATTTGAATTTGGCATGATTTTTATGTGCTTTATGAACTTTTGGAAGGTGTTATGATTTACTTGTTTTGAAAAGCTGATTACAACTTTTTATGAATGAAACAAAAAAAAAAGGAGTGTGCCGTTTGAAATTTCACTGGATTGGATAACCTATTGAAAGAGTCGTGTGATTTATGACAGTGTATTTAAACACTTAAGATGTAATTTGAGTTTATCTGATGAAGTCCTCTGGATAATGGGATGAAATGCTTATTTTATACATTTACTGTTTTTGTTTAGGATTAAAACACACTGTACTTTAATCTTCTGGAGTGCCTGGCATCCTTTCACACAACTGGAATAATCAAAACATTTTTTTTCTAAAATGGTTAGGGGCCTGAATTGTAAAAAACATGCAAACTGACTCAAAGCCTTGTCCCTCTTTTCAGTGTTGTACTGTCTACTGAGATATTTCCTCTGCTTTGTGTATAGAGCTTCAACAGACCCTATTCTGTCAGATCTATTAAACATTCACAAGTCCAATGGTATCATAAGCAACTGCTCAATGGATCTCAATCTCTTCTGCAAAATAAATAGACCAGTTGGAAGAATAAATTTGTATCACAGAGAGTACTACTTCCATGGAACCATCTTCCAATCCACTTAAATCAAAGTACTTCTGTTACTCTATTCAAATGTAATTTGGACAGATAGTTAGATAACCATAAATTCACATCTTAATTTAGCATCCCTGTCCCTCCTTGATAGGGGAAATATGTAAATGTCCCAACATGTAATTGTTCAGCCCATCTCCAGGTTATTTGAATGCAAAACAGAATGGCTAAAAACTACCATGGGACTGTTAGACTAGGCTTGTTAGGATCCCCACTGATCAATAGCGTAGGAAGTACCTGTGAGCCTATGAACCTAAGAAAACTTACTCAGTTAATACCTGTTCCAGAGACCTAGTTTTACTTCAGAATATCAACAAGTTCCAGATCAGGGATAAATTCACTGCCTAACACCTTTCTCACCCACCTCTGGAATTAGTTTGTCCTAAATTATAGACAATGGAAAATTCTTGCAATGTTCAAACCTTTATTAGATGAATGATTGATATCATGTAAATTCATCCCAAGAGACACTGGCTACAAAATATGTCAAACTGAACTTTTATCACATTTCAATTCTGCCTATTGCTTTTCTGTTTCTCTTTTCCTTCCTTTTCTCCAACATTTTGCTATTTCCCTTCCCTCTGACATAATCCAGCCTATGATGGAAATATTATCTGTAACTATGTACAACACTTTTTCATAACTTTTACCACCATTTTATACTCTCTACTACCGTAGAGTGTATTTTGTTTAATATTTCATTTGAGCTATAAGTGTAAAAAGTCAAGTATGATCAGTGTACTCCCTGGTAAACAAATAAGTAAAACTTAATAACATATATCTCCCAAATTAACTTCAGTTTCTGCAATCATCTTCTTAAGTGTTAGCTCACCATCAAGGGTTCTTTTTTATGGCATTGTTGGCCAAGCCTCCAGTGATTGACATACCTCTGACTTGATATAAGCCTATGAACCTAAGAGATGCATAAAAAGAAGTTATGTCTTACCATAACATTCCATCTGTATCATTGATCCTCGTTCAGTCATTAAGCATGGGTATCGGTTTCGACCTTGGAATCGAGCTGGCCATTTTCCAAGCTCATGTCAGCTTCAAACTCTCGAGCTAAGCTCTTACCCACAATCCCCCTCTCCCTGTTACCTCAGATTGAGTTTGCAAGTCAAAAGAAGGTAGAGGCTACCTCTGGTCAAATAACCTAAGAGAACCGGAAGGTGAGACCTACTAGAAGCCACAGAAGGGGGAAGGAGGGAGGGTCGTAATGACTGAACGAGGATCAACAATACAGATGGAACGTTATGGTAAGACATAACTTCTTTATCTGATATTGTTAATCCTCATTCATTCCTTATGCATGGGACAGAGTCCCCAGCTACGTCTATTCCTGGGAGGATCTCATGGAAGGACATTCCTGACCACCATAGAACCGAAAGATGTTCTTCCCCTGGAGGCCAAATCCAATTTGTAATGATTGATGAAGGTATGAGGTGTAGCCCAAGTTGCAGCTGCACAGATGTCATGTAAAGAAGCTCTGGCATGGAAGGCAGCAGAAGTTGCCACCAACCTTGTTGAATGAGCTTTCATGGTAGTAGGCAACAAGATATTATGTTGTGTATAAATTAAAGTCACACAGTCCTTCAACCATCTAGCTAATGTGACCTTAGTAACAGCAGATCCTAATCTAGGTCCATAAAAGGCCAAAAATAACTGGTCAGATTTACAAAAGGACCTAGTCCTGTTTAAGTAAAAACAGATTTGCCTGTGGATATCTAGGGTATGTAGGCAATACTCTCCTCTGTTTGAATGATTGGAAAAGAAAACTGGCAATTCAATGATTTGATTAATTGACATTTCAGAGATCACTTTTGGCAGAAAAGATGGATTAGTTCTCAGAGACACTCTATCTCTATGAAAAATCAAGTATGGACTCTTGATACATAAAGCTTGAAGCTCAGAAATACGTCTGGCAGAAGTAATGGTGACCAAAAACAAGGTTTTCCATGACAAATGCTTGAGGTCGCAAGAAGAGGCTGGTTCGAAGGGTGGCGTTGTCAGAGCTTGTAGAACTAATGATAAATCCCATGGCTGAATAAGTTCTGTAAAAGGTGGCTTCAGATGATTCACACCTTTTATGAAGGTCTTGCACAATTTGTGGGACAGAAGAGAGGAATCTTGGACACCCTCATGAAAATTAGAAATTGCAGCCAAATGAACTCTAATGGTAGAGGCTGATAGACCCAATTGGAAAAGGTCGGTCAGATAGTCTAGTATTATCGACACTGGTGCTGAGAAGGGATCTACTTGTTTATCTTTCAGCCAACAGGTAAATCTTTTCCACTTACTCAGATAAGTAATTCTAGTAGAAGACTTATGAGATGCAATGATAATGTCACGTACTGGTAAAGAAAGATCATTCTGCCTGGCAATTAAGGGAATTGGTGTAGCCAAGCTGTGAGCTTCAGGCTGTTCAAGTTGGTATGAATCAGGTTCTGTGGATGTGAGATCAACTCCGGGGTTGGATGGAGATTCCATGGTCGATCTAGTAGGTGAGGCCAAAGGAAGGGGAACCAAATCTGTCAAGGCCAATATGGTGCTATGAGGATCACCTTGCTCTTCAACCAACGGGCTTTCTTCAGAAACTGGGGAATGAGGGGAAAGGGTGGGAATGCGTAAAGAAGACCTGAGGGCCAATCATGGACTAGAGTGTCCCTGGGTGACTGTCACAGAGGGGGAATCAGGGTGAAGTAGTTGCTGCATTTGTAGTTGGTTGGGGATGCAAAGAGGTGACAGTAAGGACGGCCCCCACAGTGGAAGATCTCCACCGCTGTCAAGGGATTCAGGGACCACTTGTGAGGTTGAAGAATGCACCTGCTGAGTCTGTCTGCTATCACGTTGGAACTCCCTGGAACATGCGTTGCTGGAAGAAAACGGTTGGTAGCCATCGCCCATTGCCATATCCTCATGGCCTCTCAACAAAGGGGGTAAGATTTGGTTCCACCTTGCTTGTTGATGTACCAGACCACTGCCATGTTGTCTGATTGAATCGCAAGTGTCCCAGACAGCAGCAGGGGATGGAATGCTTGCAACGCCAGAAGCACCGCCCTCAGCTCTAGAACATTTATATGCAGATGGGCCTCCAGTTCGGACCAAGTGCCTTGGACTGTCTGTCCCTGACATAGCCCCCCTCACCTCGTCAGGGAGGTGTCCATGGTCACTGTGGCCTTGGGCTGCTGGGGGGAGAAGGGGCGAGACCATTGTGACAGATTGTTTGTCATCCACCAATTTAAATCTTGTTTGCACCTGTGGGTTACTCGAATCATGGCTGAAAGAGGATGCTGAAATGGATACCATTGAGTGAGGAGTAGCCATTGTAGAAGCCTCATGTGAAACCTGGCCAGGGGGAAAATGGTGATGGAGGCTGCCATGGAACCCAACAGCTGTAGAACCGAGTGAGCCTTGGATTTCTCCCTTGAAAGGATTGGAATCAGTTGTTGCTTTATCCTTAAAATTCTGTGCCCTGGAATGGCAGCTCTGTAGTTCTTTGTGTCCAAGATAACCCATATGAATTCTGTCGACTGAAATGGGGTGAGATTGAAATTTTGCCAGTTTATGGTTATGCCTAGCCTTTGTGCAGCGAGGAGAGAGTATGCCAGGGCTTCTTCCAGTAGATGTCTGGTGGGGGCGGAAATGAGCCAGTCATCTAGGTATGGAAGCACCTGGAATCCTTGAAGTTGCAAGTGAGTTGTGATGACTGCCATGCATTTTGTGAACACTCTGGGGGCTGTAGAGAGTCCAAAGGGCAGTACTCTGAAATGGTAGTGACTGGCTCCTGCACAGAAGTGCACAAATCTTCTTGATGGCCTGTCTACTTTTATGTGGTAGTACACATCTTGAAGATCTATCGAGCACATCCAATCATCTTTTTCCAAAAGCAGGAGGATAGACTGTATTGTGACCATCCAGAATTTTTGTAGTCTCACAAACTTGCTCAATACACTGAGATCCAAAATTGGTCTTCAGTCCCCGGTTTTCTTTGGCATCAAAATAGTCTCGAGTAGAATCCGGATCCTATCTTGTCTGGAGGGACTATTTGGATGACTCTCTTTCTTAGCAGCTTTTCTATCTCTAGTGCTGCTTCTTCCCTTTGACTGGGTGGAACATCGGGAAGGTTTTTTGAAGTGACAGGAGAAATATTGAAGGGGTTACGATAACCTCTGGTTATAATCCTTTGTACCCAAGAATCGGTGGTGATGGTTAGCCAGGCAAAAGGGAACAAGGAGAAACAAACCCCAACCACCTCCAGAGGAAAGGAGTTGGGCCGCTCTTCAGGAGCACTGGTAGGGTTGGCCAGGAAAAGAGTCCCGGGAACCCTGGTTGCGCGGACCCCCTCTTCCCCGAAAGGAGCATCTTCCCTGTGAGTTTCCCCCTCTGCCTCTAGGGGAGAACTCAGCCTGCATGTCATGGAAAGGACCCTGAGATTTCTTGAACCATATCTTCCCACTCTTTTGGTTTCGGAACAAAGCACGTTGAGGGAAAGAATAATGGACACCTACGGCAGAAACGGTCTTATTGTCCTGTTCACATCTGGAGAGTGTGCTTTTAACATTGGGTCCAAACAATGAAGAGGCCTCAATGGGAGTGTTAAGAAAGGAAACCTTAAAGGGTTCCACGAAATTGCACAAGCGCATCCAGGTGTGTCATCTCAAGACCGCAGCTGAAGCTGCTGCTGTAGCTTCCTCTTCTGATGCGTGAGATATCAGTTGCATAGAGGAGTTAGATATTGACTCAGTGGTGGCCAGCTGAGAGGCCACTTTGTCATGGACCGCATCAGACACAGCACCAGCCATGGTTTCAGAGAGCTCAGAAATCAGATCCCTTTGAAGCCTGGTAAAGTGTGCCATATAATTCAGGAACCTGATAGTAAAGATTGCTGATGCAAAGGTGCGCTTCCCTATCCTGTCCAGGGCCCAGAACTCTTTGTTAGGCAGATGGATAGTCTGGCTTTCTTCTTCTGCCAGATCCTTTTTTGTTGCGGCCTCCACCACCAAAGCATCCACAGGAAGACCTTTTGACCAATGGGGATCCATAGCAGGAGGGGACAAAATCTTATCTGGCCTCTGGGGAATAGCTTCAATGGTGTCAGGAGCCTTCCAAGCACACTGCATGATAAGCCGGACAAGTTCATCAGTAGGTGGAGTAACCCAGGAGGTAGGGGGCCGGATGCCAAAGGTCTGCAGGAACACAGATTCCTCGGAGGTCAGATTAGAGAACTGCCAGTCACCTCTCTGTTTCAGGATTTTGAGGATATCACCAAAGGATACCTCAGAGGGTGAGCGAGGGGATCCTTCCCCCTCATCAAAATCTGTGTCTTCAGTGAGGGACTCCTCTGTGGACTCCATGTGCTTCCTCTTACACGAACATTTCCGGTGGACTTCCTCAGTGGAAGAAGCTGTAGAAGACAGCAGAAAAGAGGTTTCCTGTGGGAATATGTTCTGAAGCCCTTGCACCCGGTGTCTGCTTGGTGTGACTTGTGAAACCAGTGTACCAGAGGAGGGCAGAGGGATAGACAGTCCAGTATCGCCAGCAGCAGTGAAAGCCTTCGCCAACAGTTGGAAGCCTGGTCCACCTGAAGAGGAGTGAATGTCCAGAACAGGAGTCACCCCTCCCCTAAGTGGCTCAGCCTGCCAACCCAGAGTCCCCGGATGGCTGTGGAGCAGTAAACTGTGAGTGTCACAACTGACATCCTGGGTCATAGCAAAACTTTCCTGCTATGAAGGCATCTGCGGTTCCTTAGTGAGATCCATAAAGGGAAGCACAGAAGGGGAAGACTGTGCTATATTCATGGACTTCAAGGGCAATGAAGGAGGAGAATAAGAAGTTGTCTTTGGAGATGGCTGATCACCTCCCAAGGAAGGATAGTTCCTGGGGGTGGGATAGTTCTGACCAAGAGCACCTGATCCACAAGATGCAACACATTGTGTTTGGAAAGGCTTCTAGTGGACCTCACAGAGACTGAGGGAGAAACAGGCCTGTCCACAGAAGAGGCAAACTCAGTGCCCATCTCACCAGTCTGCACCGAGAACAATGGTGCCCGGAGAGACTGGACTACAGGTGTCTGCACCGAAGAAGTCATCAGTGCCGAGGTCACAGTCTGCACTGACACAGGGATTGGTGCCAAAGTGATTGTCTGTACTGAAGCTGGAACTGACAAAACTGGAGTCAACAATAAAGGTGTCGGTTCCGAGTAAGATGTTGGAGCCGACGTGGTCAAGGACTGCGCTGACTGAGCGGTCGGTGCCGATACAGTGGTAATAGTCTGAACCGAGGAGCCCCTCGGTGCCGATATAGTGAGGGCTGCAGGAGAAGACAGAGCCGAGATCACTAATGGAGCCGAAGGCCTCGGTGCCGAAGGTATAGGCACCGAAAGCACTGGGACTGACTGAGTGAGCTCCGGAGCCGAAACTTTAGCCTTTTTAGGTTTTGGTTGGCAGGAGTCCCCAGCCAGGGATGAAGGCAAAGATTTAGACTTGGTAGGAACATCCAAAATTTTCTTATGAGCTCTAGGAGGGGTTGAGGCCTCTGACCCAGAAATAGCCTCTGAAAAGGGAGATTTAAAAAGTACCTTCGGCAACAACTTGTTTTTCCTTTCCAACAAAGTTCTATTTGAAAAATTTTCACAGATAGTACAGTGCGGGCGAACAGATAAGTGGGAAGCCCCCAAACAATAAACACACAAAGAGTGTGCATCAGATGTAGGTAGTTTGTGTCCACAATCAGAACACCATTTAAACCCCAGACTACCTTTCTTATCTGCCATGATAGAAAATTAGATAGTAGAAAATGGTACCAGCAATGGTACAAAGGAATACTCGACGGTATGAAAAAAAAAAGGGGGAAGATTATCAACGATGGTAAGGGGAGAAATACCTCGCGGTAAAAAAGTAGAGAAAAGAAAAGAAAAGAAAAACTCAAGAAAATATGGTCGCTAGATGCGATAGGCTAAGAGACAATGAAATAGAACCTTTTCTGACAGAAAAGTAATATAAATGACTATTAGACAACAAATAACTGTACTTAACTCAAGAGAAGCAGCTTGACACAACCGAATGGCAACACGGCAAATGAAATATGCGGTAACAGGGAGAGGGGGATTGTGGATAAGAGTTTAGCTCGAGAGTTTGAAGCTAATGTGAGCTTGGAAAATGGCTGGCTCGGTTCCGAGGTTGGGACCGATACACATGCGTAAGGAATGAACGAGAATTAATAATATCAGATCTATCTATCTGTCTGTCTTTCTATCTATCTGTCTATTTCCATGATTTTTCCTACTATTTTCCTATTTATTCAAGTAGAACATGTTAAGCTCCTGCAGCTTCTCTGTGGCACTGGGAAGCTTCCTTTGGTCTTTGGTCAGTTAGGTACTCAGTTCACCATTTAGTTTCCAAGAAAAGTTTAAACTTATGTATGATACTTATAATACATGTGATCTTATTCCAGCCTCTGTCAGCTGCAAAATCGCAGTGCAGCTTCTTAGCATTCTATCAGCAGGTTTCTTTAACTTTAAACTGCATATTAATTTAGGATGTTGTTGGTAGCAGGTTCATTCCTTTCCAGGTAATCATGTCTCAAAATTTAGTTCACTTATTCAGCCAAAAGATGTATTGTAAATCAACCATGATGGAATCAAGTCATGGAAGCAGTACAGCCAAAAAAAAAATGTGTGTGGCCGCCACCCACGTTAGAAGGGAAACTTCTGTAATGAAGTGCAAAAATGAACATACACACACACACACACACACACACACAGACACACACACACACACACACACACACACACACACACACACACACACACACACACACACACACACACACACACACACACGTTTTTTCCAAATAAACACATTTTCACTCTTCATTACAGAAGTCTCACTTTTAACAAGTGGTGTCCATGCACGTTTTTTTCCATCCCCTCTATTCTCAGCTGGTTTTCTTCTGTCTATCAAGTGGTTCTTTTACATTAATATTTTAATTTATTTTTTCCAGAGATGGTCAGTTTTTACTCCCATGTATACTTTAATCTCATCACTCCCTTCTTCTTTGTGGCACCCTTGTAGCAGTTAGTGCATCTGTAGAAATATTCTGTCTCATGGTCTTTACTGCTGTCCTCTTTGACAACTTTCTTCTGCTCTTGCTTTACTTTGCATTGTGTTTGTAAATATCACCTTCCAGTACACATTCCTTATCACTTAAGGTCACTTATCATGCTGGATAGTATGATGTCTCTCTCTGTCTCTCTCTCTCTCTCTCAATCTTCCATCTGAGTACATTTTCCTACTTTTCTTCTATTTCTGATGCACCTTTCAGATGGTTTGTCTCCCCATGGTGTTTGAAATGGCTCCCCCACCCATCCATACAACATCTTCCTCTACACAACAGCGTACATACTGTCTTTTGTTTCACTTATCCCTTAAATAAGTCATGTCAGAGAGAGAGAGAGAGAGAGAGAGAGAGAGAGAGAGAGAGACATAAATTAACCCAATTTCACTTTCTTTTGTGGATTACTCCATTTGGCATGAGTACAGAATTTCTGATTGGCTGGATTTGTTGAGGCTCCTTTAAGGATTGGGACACTTACTTTATGCTGACTTGGGCTCATCTTATTTTGTCTTGTTTTCAACAAAGTGTGCTTGAGGTTATTTTTTGTGACCTAACACTTTCTGACGGAGCAGCTGTTTTATATTGGTTGTCTGACTGATTGTGTGTATGGCTGGTAGGGATCATTCACTCATTCTCAGTCTTCCACTGCCACTCTTCACTCTCACTATGTGTGCGTGTGTGTGTGTGTGTGTGTGTGTGTGTGTGTGTGTGTGTGTGTGTGTGTGTGTGTGTGTGTGTGGTGTGTGAGAGATTGCTCGCTTGTTGTCACTCTTCACTATTTGGATTACTCGCTCGCTGTCACTCTTCACTCTCACTGTGTGCGTGCGTGTGTGTGTCTGCACACGCGTGAGTGTATGATCGCTTGCTTGCTCTAACTCTACATTGTGTGTGTATTTGAAAAGTTGAAATAGAAGTTGTTGTTGTTGTTGTTTGTCTTTCGGCTTTTCCCGGTTAGGGGTCGCCACAGTGGAACTCCGGTCCGCTAATGATTGGCAGTAGACATTCACAAACGCCGAGGTGCCAGCTGGATGTTCAGCCTTCAACGAAGGCATGCCCATTTACGCATGTCTTTTGAATGCCCACCCAACAGCGGGGAGGACATGCAGACTCCACACAGAAGGCATTCCCCGCACTCCAGCCAAGAATCGAACAGGAGAACCTCTTGCTGTGAGGCAACAACGCTAATAAGTCAAATTCTACCCTTAAGCATGGAGTTTGACTTACTTTTGTTTCACTTTTCTATCACACTGCCCCATAAGAAGTTTCACTTCAAGAAAAATGGATATCACTTAAAGGTAAACCATCTGATATGATCACAGTAATGATGCCACTTGAAATGGGGTTACTCTAGTGAGTGTAATTTCTATGTTCCTGAATTACTTTTGATGACTTACTAGTAACAAGCATGTTTACAGGTTATATACTTCCATTTCAGTCCCCCAAAAGCACATTTCCTAACCATTGCTGTTAGTAGGATTTAACGTGTACTTTCATTTTCACTTGATCGTTACTTGAAGTAATCAGTTCTGCCTTTTATTGCACCTTTTCCTTTTCATTATTTGCACATTGTGACAGATTCATTAATGTCTACACTAAGTGTACATGATCTGTATTCAACAACACCCCTACCACGTTTTTATGTTTTCTAGTTACTCAAAGATTGCAGTAACTGTACATGTCGTTTACACTTTATGGTAACTTTTATGGTCCCCACTCAATATTTAAGGCTGCAAGAAAATCAGTTGGAAAACTAAAATTAGGAGGAAGAATGTGTAAATTATGCTTGTGTTGTCTGCACAGTCAGAACAGTGTACACTTAGTGTAGGTATAGGTGTTAATGAATCCCAGGGATTATTTTTACACAAAATAGTTTGCATAGATTAACACATGAAATACACTTCTAAATTGCATTAACTTTATAAAGTGTTACTGCTTGCTCCTTTTGATAGGTGTTTGTCAGTAAAGGAGTGTAAGATTGTCTTTTCCATACCATTTGATGCTTCTAACTTCATTATGAACAAGGTTTGGTTACATTTTTGGAAAACTTGTATGCATACTTCTCAACCTCTCACCCTCTCACTGCAAGAAATCTAAAGAAAGCCAAACATAATGGGGGGCAAAGGGCCAAAATAGGGACAAATTTTAAATATTGCTCATATAAACTTATAAATTTGCTAGAATAGTGTTTTGTATTATTATGTATTTTTGTAAGGATATGAAGTCTCAAACTCAAATGCCTGTCATTATTTAGTATTATTTAGTGACTTCAATCCTCAATGCTTTGCCAGAAAATCACACATTTTTTGAGGAAGTGATCAAAAATATGAGGCAGAAATCTGGACATTCTGTGAAAATCTGGACAGTTGAAAGGTATGCTTGTCTGTACCGAAACTCTTCAAAGATTAGGCTTCCACTTAACATTATTTCATAAATATATCCATATGAATTGTTTCTGTTTTTTGATATCTAAAAAGAATGAATAATTGTTTATTTCTTCAGTGCTACCCTAGTTCTTATCTTTTTGCAAATCTCAGCATCACCTCAAAATTTCTTTCTGAATTACTTCTTGCTGCAGTAAACCAATGATTAGTAGTAGAGGCCTTGACTAGTGTTCTTTAAATTGCTAGCATTCACCTTCCTCCTAGTCAGGAGAGATTTTCACCAAACCTATCCAGGACACTTTGTTAGTAACCTAGGGACCTCCTTTTTCTGCTATTTGCCCACTGTTCTATCTCTGAGATGTGGCAGATGGTTAATAAGACATAGTGCACTTTGTTGCACAAAAGAAAAAAACTACATAAATGTTTCATTCTTCCTTATTCTCTATGACAACATGTGCCCATTCATAAAGTGATATACTTATTTTCAATAATCTTCTATCTCCTTAGCTTACCCACAATTCTGATTTTATTTTGCATAGCACTAGAAAAATTACATCTTCCTTCTGCAAAGAATGAGCACAATCATACAGCCAAGTACCTAGCATTTGTTTATGTGAATATACATTACTTTTAATTTCTTTTAATCCACACTGTTTTCAAGGATCTGTTTAAATTCATATCTGCATTTGCAGAATATTATTAGCAGATTGACATTAGAAGCTGAATTACTGAAAAGAAAAACATGATGAACTAAATACACGTGCACAGTACTGCCACAAAAGAACATGAGACTTTGGTTAGACACAGATGAGCAAAAAGCTTCTGAAGCTTCACTGAGAAGGCTGAGTAATACTGAAAGCAGCATGTATGCAGCAAATGATGAATGTAATGCATCTGCATTTTACGAGAAGCATTAATATCTTCTCAGAGGAGTCGTTCTTTAGACAATGAGGAACTTGTAAAGCAGAGCACAGAGTTTACTGGATTGCTTTATTTAATTCAGTAGATGTCAATTATACCAGTATACTGCTGGAATGTATTTTTAGAGATTAAGAATCTGAGAACAGATAATGAGTTTAGTTAGTAGATGAGTTAAGAACTTGAGGCCAGACGTGTAAACAGAGTGGGGTGAAGGGGGTAGCTCTCCTGGGTACAAGTAGTAAGGGGACGTGACCAACAGTCGTTAATGTGGCTTTATTATATTATTAGTACTGTAGTTGGTGTCAGGGCTGAAGCACTGAAGCACCTCGTTGGTGGTATGGGAACTGCGTTAAACCACTTGTTACAATGTTATTTGTATTTATACTACATGGTTTACTACATTTTAAAAAGTAGAAAACCTTTAGTTTTAGTTGCTCAGCATAAGTAGAGAAACACACAGGACTGAGAGATTGGGAGAGCACTCCTAATGGTCCTAGGAGGGCCACATTGGAGAGTGAGGAACATACCTTTTGCTTTTTATCTCCTCAGCTCTTAAGTTGAGTGAGGAACAAAGATCAGGGAGTATGGATCTAATGGTCCTAGGAGTGACAGAAATTGAAAAATGGACTGATAATTTATTTATTTTTTGCTCCTCAACTTATAGATTCTGGGGTGTCTGATCAGAGAATAGCACTGTGTGTTAACATGAGTAAGATACAGCTCTGTTTGAGGCAGGATGTAAAAGCTTATTAGAAAAAAAAGGGAATCCACAAAAGCCATTTTTTTAAAAAGGAAGTCCTTTTAAAATAATTCTGCAAGTTTAAGCTGTATTAAGAACAGGATAACTCAAAAAAGGAACTTTTAAAGGAGAACAGAATTAACTGATTTGCAATACATTGATTTCTTTTCAAAGCAAATCATACTTTTGAGAACTATACCTACAGATGGAGATGCTGACAGCTGATAGCATTAGAATCCATCTTGTTCCCTATATACCATTATCTTCTAGTGTCCTGTATTTTCATTTTTTTAGTATTTTCCCATCCCAAAAGCTGTTACAGTTTCCTTCAGATCTGAAAGCCCATGTTCATGTTTTTGTTTATTTTCTTCTTTTAATAAAATATCACAAATATAGGGTGGAGCCACATTTGCAAATAAAAACATCCAACCATAATATTAATTGCAGGCATAATGGCCAATTACAAGTTTAGAATCTAGCCAACAGCCAATAGTGTAGCACCCAATCATAGACTCCTTATAGGACAAGCTTCTTAGTTTAAACCAATTGTTTTCTTGCTTGTTTGGGAGCAATATGAATAGGGGTACATTGTGTCAGCCCAAAGGTCAATATATTCTTATGCTAACAATTTGTTCTGTTACTGTGGTTACTACTAGATCCATAAAGAATGAGAAAACTGCAACAAAACACTGTTACCACTGTAATAAAATGTGCCCCTATTCATATTGCTCCGAAACAAGCAATAAAACAATTGGTTTAAACTAAGAAGCTTGTCCTATAAGGAGTCTATGATTGGGTGTTACACTATTGGCTGTTAGCTAGATTCTAAACTTATAATTGGCCATTACGCCTCCAATTAACATTATGGTTGGAAGTTTTTATTTGCAAATGTGCCTCTACCCTATATTTGTGATTGGTTATTTGGATTTTAAATAGAATCCGTAGCAGGATTTAATTATGATCTGAAGAAGGCTATATTAGCCAAAAGCGCTTATTAGAACAGATTTCATTCCTGCTTTTTATTTTAATAGTTTTTGCTTTGTTTATTAAATTCATGATTTTAACAGTTGTGCCATGGTGGTCTGCTGAAGGTCTTTTTCGTAGTTTGCTTCATTTCCATTGGCAGCTTCAGCAGTGGTAACAGTGTTTTGTCTACCTATAAGTTGCTATTACTAGCTACTTTTAAGTGAAAGTAATGTGTTACTATTTACTTATTACTTTGCGGTTGGGTGGGCATTCGAAAGACATGCGTAAATGGGCATGCCTTCATTGAAAGTTGAACGTCAAGCTGGCACCTAGGCATTCGTGAAAATCTACTGCCAATCATTAGCTGACCGGAGTTCCGCTGTGGTGACCCCTAAACGGGAAAAGCCGAAAGACAACAACAACAACAACAACTTATTACTTTTCTAAAAAAGTAATATATTACTATTACTAGTTACTAACTAAAGTAACTAGTTACTGTTGAGTTACTTTTACATAAGTATAATTTATCAATTCTCATATTCAGATTTACTCAGTACTTGTGTGTGAGGAATACATGCTTACTGCACATGAATATGAGTGTATTAAAGTTGTATACACAGTATTACAATAATGATGAATAGCATTTCACAGTTTACAAAATCCCATAGACTCGTCTTTATAGTTAGAGAGTCACAATTTAATACTTAAACCAAAGTATGCACAGCCAGCAACACAAGACCCATAACAAGTTACAACCCATCAAATATTCAACAATATACATTAGGCTAATCTGCTAAAACTAATGCTGAGAGCACAAAAAATGCTTACAGAAAATGTCATATAGGTCGAACAAGACTGTTAACACAACAATGTCAACGAAAATATCACTTTATAGAACTATTCACCATGACTACACATTTCTGTTGGCTCGAAGAAGGAGCAAATTTTCAAAGTGTTTGTCGGTGAGTCTATCTCTTCTTGCAGTCAGCACTTGTCCATCAAAACTGAAAAGGCGTTCAACAGGTGCTGTAGCTGACTATAGAGTAACTGTTGAGAGAAGATATTTCTCTGGAAGGGTCAGCCAGATACATGTCCATCTGAGAAGATATGCTGACATTGGCTGGCATCGACTCTTTGAAGCTGAAGAAGCTGTCTTTGGCACTTAATGCAGAAGCTTCAGATAACCCATGTGCAGGTTCATCCAGTTTCTACATGGCATCAAGGAGGACAGCCTTGCCTCTGAGTTTTTGTTCTTCACTGTCCATCCGTTGGTAACAGAACTGTGGATGCACTGTGCTAGCCAGAATGAGCTCTTAATGCTCCAAAAGATGATTGAACCAAGCCTCAATGCCTTTAAGAAGAACATCTACTAGCAGCACAACAAGCTTCACAGACTGCCTGACTTCAGACAACTTGTTTTTCAGGCACGTAATGGTAGAGATCAGGATTCCCATGAAGCTTTTCAGCTCTGACTGCAGGATGTACAGAGCCATTGCCAGGGGCTGCATTGCTTGCACAAACTCGGCAACAAAGGTAATTTCTGCAGGCCTGAAGATGGTAATTCCAATCTGTTCACATATCTCATTCAGCAAGCCCTCACCCTGAGTTGCAATGAGATGAATTCTCTCCATTGTGTAGAAAGTGGGATTCCATCTTGTTGTATTGGAAATAATCAATGCCAGATCATACTTATTTTGAGCCACCGCAGCAGGCCATGGTGCTTCACATGATCTTTTCACACTGTGCCTCATTACAAGCAGATTCAGCATCTTGTAGGGCAACTAAATTCAATGTGTGTGCTACACATCTCAGATTGGGAGGCAGTGAATAATTGTTCTCGCTTTGCCCTGACTGACTCAGCATGGCTGTCACGTTGTTGTAAATCACTTCACCTTCATCATCCTCATCTTGGGGCAGAATACTTGTAGTCTCAGATCTCTCATATTCCGAGAAGACACTGAAAGCCTTTAAAAAACTGCTGCCATTGTCAGTAATTGTTGCACACACCTTTTGATCTTTTACTTGATGGGAATGATCTCAAGAGTTGATGCTATGAGATCATATGTATGCCTCCCCTGTAATCTGCAGCATGATAAAACAGCTGACTTTCTTTGAAGTGTGTCACAGTTGGTCCAGTGGGTGGTGACACCAAAGAAACTAAGATTCTGATGCATCCAAATGTCAGCCATAGTGTGCTGCATACTATAAACATTCATGCTGGAAGAAGCTGCAAGCATGTTCTTATAGGTGACTTATATATGTGACTTATAGGTTAATAGGTTAATAGGTTAATATCATCATAGGTTATCATTCGTAAGCATATTCGTGTACTTTTCTATAAGATCATATATCTGCCAAATCTCTGTGGTTTTTCTTAAACTTAAATCACTGTCTCAAAGCAAAATCGTTCTCACTGCATCATTATTAACACCGCACACAAGCTTGTCTTTTATCAACTCATCTCTCAGATGACCAGATCTGTACGCTTTTGACTTGTTTCTCAAGTCAGTTATATATGCTGCAAAAGTTTCACCAGGCTTTTGATCTCTTGCGTAAAATAACGCCTTTCCACTGTAATATTTGTTCGAGGGTTGCACATTTCTCTAAATTTACATTTTAAGCAGTCAGTCTTCCCACATTTCATCCTGTACCACAATATGGCAGTCTTCCCCCTTCTCTGCATAAACAGCAGGTGCATACACAAATGTATGTTCCCTCTCAATGGCTTCAGAACCACCTAAATTGAGCAAAATAAATGCTTTTGTATGTGCGTCTTTTTAAAAAAAAGCAGTCTGTATGAAAATATCATATTCTTGCTCAAACAGTCTCCAGTTTTCAGCAATATTATCATCAAACACAAGTGGATCAGGTCTGTGAAATCCCTCTCACATGCCAAATAAGTGTCAAACACACACCAGGTGCTTGTAATTATATTTAGCTGTACAACAGACTCTTTGAAATAACTGTACTGTAATACTGCACACACTCCCAACACTTTGCACACTTTAGATACTTTAAATATTTTTAGTTAATGCGAAAAAGTAGTACATTGTGAAAAAAATACAGTTGTTTTCTTTTTTGAACATTTTATATGATTTGGATATTGTTTCAAATGTTTTCGTAATTATTTCAAGTACTTTTTCAGTCACGATTTTGAACATTTTGTTTTTTCATTAATTGGTTTGGAATGCTTTGCTTTATATTCATTGAGGAGAAAAATCATTTAAATGAGTTTAAGAACCTGAAAATATTTTCTGACCTATTTATGAATCATTTGCAAGTTGTTTGAGCCACTCTTCTATCTTCCTCCATTTCTGACTGTGCTCCTCATGGTTTTAACAAGTTTTGACTTCAGATCCCATTCTGACAACATGTCACTCGTCTTGTGTATTCAAATAAGATGGCAAGGCTTGGGTGTTCATTTAAGATATTTATTACACACAAACACATGGGTGGCCACGGTGGTGCAGCGGTTAGTGTTGCCACTTCACAGCAAGAGGATTTCCAGTTCAATCCTTGGCTGAGTTGCCTTCTGTGCAGCGTCTACATGCCCTCCCTGTGGTCGCGTGGGTTTTCTCTGGGTGCTCCTGTTTCCTCCCACATCCCAAAGACATGCTGTAGGTGGATTGGCTACTCTAAATTGGCCCTAGGTGTGAGTGTGCGCATGTGTATGCCTTCTGTGGAAGGTTGGGCGCCAGGCTGGCAAGTCGACACTGTAAAACTCCACTGCCAATCATGAGCAGACAGGTGATCTGCTGTGGCGACCCCTAACCGAGAAAAAGCCAGAAGAAGAAGATTACACACAAACACATCAGGATGGATGACTGGAACATAAAACGTAAACAAACTAGCTAACTGACTGACTGCTACATGCATACATGCTTTTACTCCAGCTGCTTACACACAATGGCACTCCGCTTCCATGTGCTCAATACGTTTTATGCATGTGCCCATAAACTACAGTGGCTTTAAAAGTGCAACACACACACTATGATCTACACTCCCTGTGTTCAAGTGGGTTTCCTCAGGATGTTTCAGTTTCCTCCCACATTCCCACGACATGCTGCAGGTGGATTAGACATTCTAAATTGGCTTTAGGTGTGAGTGTGTGCATGCGGGTGCCTTCTGAAGAAGGTTGAGCACTGGGCTGACAACTCAACAATGTAAAACTCCACTGCCACTTGTTCTGCAGACTGATGTTCCACCTAATGGGCACAGCTGAAAGGAGAAGAAGATGACTAGTCTTTATAGCTAGAGAGTCACAGATAATAATTAAACCAAACCAGCCAGTAGCACAAGACATATAAAAACCTATCACATTTTGTCTATTTTCAGCAACTAAAAATCGAAACCTGAAAAGAATTTTAAATAGAACATAACAAAATACTGTCAAGACAAAAGTTGGTTGATCATAGATCCACTTGAAGAGTCCTGCTTGGTGGAGTGGGTTGGGGCATTGGGTGCTCAAATGAGGATTGATGAGTTTGATTCTGATTGATCGTGGTATGAAGAACCAATGCCATTTATTATACTGCAAGGTAAGGATATGAGCTCTAACAGGCTAGAATTGTTCCAGTGTTAGGGGATGTTTTAGTGGGTGAGAGTCCTACAGTACCAGAGCAGGGCTGGAGTCTGGTCATCATTAACTTTCACCTCCTTGCATTGTTAAAAAAATGAAGTAAATTTTGCTCCAGACTAATTCTAATGATCTATTATGAATGCTACGTGCTATGAGTTGTGCCAACATTATGTTGTAATTTTTTTTATCCAAATTGTCACTTCAAAGTGTCTATTACCTCCTAACACCTGATTACTATCCATATCATATAGGACCTCGGAAGTTTTACATCAGTTTTTAAGAGGCTATGTCACCCATGTTGAGAACCGCTGGTTTAAGAAAAAGTAACTCACATTTAAGTTGCTAGTTACTAAAAAAAGCAATATATTACTATTACTAGTTACTATTTGCAAAAGTAACTGATTATATTACTAGTTACTAGAAGTTGTAATATATTACAGTAATATGTTACTCCCATCACTGATCACAGGCAAGGTTTAAGTCTTTAGAACATGTAATTCTGCTACTGTTTGTTTTGTGGATATGCAGGAGGTCCATCAGACTGGGGCCTGACAATGCCTTGTATGCCACGCATAGATCTCCCCTCAAAAGCCTGTAGAGGTCTGCATAGGACATATTACTTACACCCTGTATTATTTTAGTGAGGATCCTCTTGTGGATATCCAATTGTATGATATGCCTGGTTAGTTAGGTATGTACCAAAGGGTGCACTGTACTCATTGATAGGTCTGATGAATGCTGAATACAGTGGAACAAGGATTTCTTTGGAATTAGATACCATAACTCTGTTTATAAGTTGCACAGCATAGAATGACTTTCTCGCCACTGTAGACACGTGATGATCAAAGGCTAAATATCTATGTGTGTCCCTAAGTCCCTGACTACTGGGTCAACTCTAAAGGGTGTGTTGTCAATATGATAGTTGCCAGGGATGGATGACTTCCCAAAGGATACTATTATGCATTTCTTGGCATTTAATGTTAGTCCATGGCTCAAGCACCAGTTATTTGTCTGGGTCAGCCCCTCCTGGAGAAAATGTGTGTCAGTGTGAGATTCAATGACAGCTCCTAATTTGCAATCCTCTGCAAATTTAGTCAGCCAGAGACCACTGACATTAGCCTTGACTTTTGAGAAGTAAATGCCAAAAAGGAGAGGTCCAAGGACTGATCCGTGAGGGACTCCACTTGTGACTGGCTTCTTTGTAGAGGCGGACTTCCCAATTCTGACTTCCTGGGTCCTGTCTGTGAGCCAGTTGGCTGTCCACTAGGTGACATACGGGTTTGTACCTAACCTCTTGAATTTGTCAGCAATGCCTGAGTGGGATATTGTGTCAAATGCCTTGCCCAGTTCAAGGTAGGCAGTGTGAACAATTTTGCCCTCATTTATTGCTTTGCTGACCTTCTCAAAGAAGTCCACCAGATTGAGTAGGCATGATCTGCCCTTGATGAAACCAAACTGGGTTGGGTCCAGTGTCTGGAGGTTTACTATATCTCTATTGATTATCTCCATGATAATTCTTTCCATGGCTTTACATATAAGACTAGTGAGACTTATGGGTCTGTAGTTTCCAGGGTCTGTAGATGGCCCACTTTTGTGCAGGTGGATGACTGTTGCCTTTCTCCATTCCTGAGGTAGGAAGCCTGTTTGGAGGCTATGGTTAAATAGTAATTCCAGAGGCCCTGATAGGTCATGTTTCATGCTATTTAGAAGGCATCCTGGGATAGTGTCTGGGTCCATTGATGCAGTGTTCTTGGTCTTAGAGAGAGAGCATTAAGGGCCTCTCTAGTGATAGTAGGGAGAGTTATATTTGATGATATTTTCTGAGGGGAGGTTGAGGGGGAGTCACGAATAAAGTTGGAGCTGAATTTATCAGCCAAGAGGTTTGCTGCATCTTCTGGCTCGGTATAGGTGGCTTCATTTACAATGAGCTCTGCACACAATTGTGTACTGCCTTTGAGGTTGTGGACATAGCTAAAAAATGCTTTGTGGTTGTCCTTGGCCTGGGGGCCAAACTTACCTCAAATTTGGCTTTGGTAGACTTTATTTCTCCTCTGAGTTGTTTGTTTAGTTTGATGAGAGTGCTTTTATCCTTCTGGATGCTGCACCTCCTAATTTTTGCCATGATTTTCTTCCTCCTGTTATACATCCAATTGATTTTGTGATTCCATCAGGGTGGCTTGTTTTTTTATTTAGTTCTGTACCTCTTCCAGGGTGTATAGGGGCTTGAAATTTTGCCAGGTTCTCATTTAATATAAGGAGGTTAGCCTTAGAATAGTTCCTGAATATTCCCAGTTGAGCAGGGGGGGGGGGGCAGGTTTTATTTTTACTTCAAAGGAGACCATTTTGTGGGTCTGACCTTACCAGGGAGGCATTACAGTAGTTCTATGTGGTTCTATGGGTAAAAGCTTCCCTCTCATGATTTCTTCACCGTGTTAAATTTTGTTTGAGTTAGAATTCTTTACTTATGACTGGTTGAATTTTGGTGAAATGCCATACTGCCAATTACTTTTCAGTGCTCTGGTTTGAATCTAATTTAGCAGAAGAGATCAGTCAATTTGTGTATAATGTTAAGACCGTATTAGAAGAGTTATTCCCATTAAAAAAGAAAATGAAGAATTTTGTGCACCTTCATTATACCTTTAAAAACTTATAGTAGAAATACAGATCTACAAGGAAGTTTTAGGATCAGAGCAATTTACTGCATTGAAAGAGATGGGTCACCTAAATCTTACACTTCTCAAACAATGCTTTGATATGTGCATCCTCGGATATGAAAAACAATTTAAATTAAAAATGCAGTACAGATAGTTGGCTCCATGGAACAGATTGATGGAGCCCTGACTGCAGTTCTGCAGTCTAAGATTAGCTGATGAGTCTAGTTACCAGAGGAACCAGTTATGGATGGGAGTGCAGGGCCGATTTTGACCCATCTGTTCCTAGGAAGGCATATTTCTTGGTCTGCTCATGGGCACCACCTGGTAGAGATTGGGGTAGTGGCTACATTAGAAATAGACAATCAGTTTCTAGGCCTGACAGTCAGTGATTAGCACTGAAGCTGGGGTTCAGTTTTTGCAAGTACATCCTGGCATCGCAAGCTGTGCCTCAGCAGGGAGATCATTAGTCACTACAGGGATGAGCTAATGCAGACATACCCTCACCCATCTATTCATATGTGATGACCATATGTCCACTGTTTCTTATATCACTTCCACAGTAGGCAGGTCAGGAGAACAAAAGGGTCCACTGTGGCATTAGAGAGCAAGATAGTTGAGCTGGAGAACCATAAAAAGCTAAAAAATTGAAGTACTACATGCAGTTAATTAAGTAGGCTAAATATATGCACAAAAACAAATCTGTAAGAAAATTAATAAATGTGTGGATAGTGTTAATCCTTATGAGAAGATTGTGTTCAGCCAACAAAATGATGAATCATCTCCTTCCATGTAAAAAATGTACAAGAATGTGAAAAGAAACTCACTTCAAAAAATAAGCTGTAGAGACTAAGCTTTTTTCCTGTAGGAAAAGATGAGGATAGCAAACCTTACACATGTCAAAGGCTGTTCTGATGCTGATATGCTCATACTCCAAAATTAGATGAGAAAAACAGTTAAATCCTGAAACTAATTTAATGCAAGAAAAAACAATCCTTTAGGAAAGCAGTGCTGTTAAAACAGATAATACATTCACACTCTAGAATGTTGCAGCTATGAAAATAAATCTAATGTTTTACAAAAATACTGAGATTCTTACTGTTCAAAATAATGACCAGTTTAGTGAGCAAAAAAGCATTGTGAAAAAAGTGAATTGGATCTAAACATAGAAACTCCTTCATCAGAAGTCTAGTAAACAAGAAAAATCACCTATTACTTCTGATTGAAAAACTTATCGGATTTGTGTAAAGGTGCAAAAGCAAAATGAGGCGTTCACTTCCACCTTATGTAAAACGTCATTAGTCTGCAAATGGCTGTTCAGATCTTATTTTTACATGAAATGATTTTATGTGAAAATAATGCTTTCTGTACTGCCTGCCATCACCCTTCCAAGTGTTTGTGAATGTCATAACATGCCAACTGTATGTCTGTGAATGGCATAACATGATATTGTGGTTCTGGGGGTGGAAGCTTTCCTGTCTCTTTTCTTTGAATTAGACTTCTTTACTTCCGAGTGCGATTTCACATAGACACCTTTGATTTCCCATTGCTCTGCAAGAACTGTTATGCCTTTGGATTCCAAAGTTCAAAACATTTAGTGTTTAAGAGTTTCTTTTTTTTCCAGAGGCGTTTGGACATGCTGAAAGCTGACTGAATAAACATGAAGGGAAAGTGAAGGTGAATATTTAACAAACAATGACATTATTCATTAAATATAAATTTTGTCAAACATCTGTTGTCATTTTTTCAAAATGTTTCTGTTAACTTCATACTTGGCCTAGCACATCATCCTGAGAAATTATGTCATCATGCTGCTGTATGTAATGACATGCTTACCAGAATCTGTGCAAGTTCCAAGCAGCATACACAAAGCAAGATAGCATATTTATTTGTAGTTTAAAAATACTGATGCATACGTTTAACTGTTGTAATGCATTCCACAACCAGAGTTTAGGTCCTTTGTGGCTAGTCCCTTCTCTTGCATTTAACCAATTAAGTTTAATCTTTTGCACATGATCTTACTGCTGATAGCAGTGAATTAGCAACATGAAGAGCTAAGAGTACACAGCTGAGACTTTTCTGATGCTGAAAAGCATATATCATAAACAGACATAACATCCATACAGCAGGCAAATCTTCTCCAGGAAAACACTTGGTGATAGTCACATGTACACACACTCGAGCGCACGCGCATAAACACACTTCTGCTGACAAGAGATCCTCTTGGAAAAAAAAACAAAGTATTGAAAATCTTGATAGACAGATCAATAAAAATAAGTACCAGAATCTACCACCTTGGTGTTGTTCCTAACAATGATTGTATGAGCTATACATCTGAAATAACAAGCATAATTTTTAGTGCTTTCTTGAACGTATTCCTGTTTTATGCACTCATTTAATAGTGAGCATAATTATATTTTGAAAGCATTACTATTTTGTCATCTGTTTTAATATAGTAATGTAAACTGAAGTTAACACTGTGGATATAATGAAATGAATAATACATATATAGCTGTAGTTGTCACAAAACAGAACTTCACACTGGAAAAGCACAAACACTCTTTTATTAAACCATTGTACTATTTGTCTCACTAGTAAAAGAGACTTCTTTAGAATACATTAACAATTCACTCAGTTTTCTTTTGCACCATACAAAATGCCATCACACTGAGTAAACAACATTTACAATGCAATTAAAAAAATTGAGAACATGATGACATTCTAATGCTTAAAGCACTTTTCTGACTGACATTATTAATAAGCCCATGGAAGTATCCCATAATTAATTTAGTTTATTTACCTAGACTCAATAGCTTTATTAAAAATTCTGCCTTTGATGTCAAATCTGACTACATCTATAACAAAAAGCATGGATCTTTTTAAAGATGTGCAAACCAGTGAATGTTGATATAGGGAGTTGTTGATGTTACTAGTGCCAATGGCAAAGCTGTGCTCATAAGTATGCTGTTAACGCTTTCTTATCACCTTGGCTTCAATGAAGCTATCTCAACCATCACAATTTGCTATGAGTACTAGAATCTGCTTGTGCTCCAAGTAAAATGGCCAGCTGCTCCATCATTCCTTCCAGTGTTCATAGACTCATAGGTATTTACTAAGTTAGTGATACAATGAGGACCTTTAGAAGCCTAGCCCTGCATTCCCATGAAGTTTTTAGCTATTGTAATTTAAAAACAAATTATCCAAAACCAGGCAGATCATTCACGTTTTACCCTAATCCATAAGGGACAAAAGTGCTAAACTGGGGTAAATTTGCAGTTTCCCATCCATTTATGCATATTATGTTTGCATAGATTAAGGAGAGTCAGTTTAAGATTTACTTCACGAGCATGGCCTAGAACTTTCTTGAGGTTTCTATCATGTTCAACTTTGCCATTGCCCCCTACTATAATAGCATATGGATAACCTGAAAAATTTTGTTCCATCACACGTTGAAATACTTCACTGGCAAAATTTATCCCAAATGGCATTCTCAAAAATCTGTAGCTACCAAATGGTATACTGAAAGTGCTGAACTTTTTGCATCCAAGACTGAAAAAACAGTGGCATTTGGCATGAGAGTGGCTACTTCTTCTACTGTGCGCATCAAATTATGACATTTAAGCACTTTGTTTAAGTCTGTCAGATCAATACATATTCGAATATCATCTGAGCTTTTCATATGAGCTACGACCATGGAGGATACCCATTCAATTGGTTCTTTTACTGGAGTAAGGAGACCTAAATTCACCATTTTGTCAAGTTCTGCTTTTACTTTGCTCTGCATTGCTACCAGAACCTTCCTTGCTGGTCTGACAGTTAGGCTTACTTCATGGTTTAACTTCATGGAATATGTGACTGGAAGTTTGCCAGGCTCATCTTTGAAAATTTCAACATATTCACTAAAAATATTCTGTGTAAAACTATCATTGTTGTTCAGACTTATATGGTGGACCTCTTTATAAAATGAAATGAGTCCCATTCTCAAACTGTCTTTGAGGCCTAACAGTAACTGCACGTGTCTTTTGGCTACGTACAACTGCAAGTCATAGCTATTCCCAGAAGAATGGTATGTGAGAACTACTGCACTATCAGTTTGAATCTCTTCACCACCATAAGCAACTAGTTTTGCACACTTTGCTGAATCAAATTTTTCACCAGCTTTTACTTTGGTAAACATTTGTGCCGATATAACATTGCACTTAGATCCAGTGTCTATTTTAAGTTCTACAAGTTTCCCTTTAATCCGAACAGTACAAAATATTTCACTCTTTACTGCCAACTGATAATCTACTGTGTTAAGTGTTTCATCAACCAGAGAGACTCCATCAACATAGACAGTTTGCTCACAGCTCTCTATCTGATCTACGTGCTTTTTCAAATGCTCTCTTTTAATAAAAGTATGGACTAGTTTAGACTTGCAACTCCTTTTGAAATTATTCCCACTTTTACATTTGTGACACTGCTGACCAAAAGCTAAGCACTTTTCTCATTTAGGTTCATGACTTCCACCACAATTACGACAGCTAACAATAAGGTTGGGTGTTGCGGCCCTATTCGGTTTATGTTTCTTTTTCATCTTAGCTTTGTGTTGTACACTATCGACATTCACACTGGCAGACACTGCATGCAGGTTTTTCTCATTCATAAGCTTATTCTTATGTTTTTCTGTAATTTTTCTCACAGCATCATTATTAATACCACACACAAGCCTGTCTTTTATCAACTCATTTTGTAAATCACCAAATCTGCACATTTTTGCTTTATTTCTTAAGTCGGTAATATATGCTGCTATAGTTTCACTAGGCTTTTGAATTCTTGTGTAAAACATGTGCTTTTCCAATGTAATATTCATTTGAGGGTTACACAGTTCTCTAAATTTATGTTTTAAGCACTCAGGGTCTTCCCGCATTTCAGCCTGTATGACAATATGACGGTTCTCCCCCTCCCCTGCATAAAGGGCAGGTGCATACACAAATGAACATTCCCTCTCAATGGCTTCTGAGCCAGCTAAATTAAGAAGTACAAATGTCGTTATCAGAAAATGCAGCCTGTATGAAAATATCATATTCTTGCTCAAACACTCGCCAGTTCTCAGCAATATTATTATCAAACACCAGCAGTCCAGGTCTATGAAATCCCTCTGCCATAACAACAAAATGCGTTTAAATATAAACATGGACCAGGTACTTGTAATTATACTCAAATGCACAATAATCTCTCTGAAAAGTCTTCACTTTTACTCTGCGAATACTCTGGACACTTTGGATACTGCTAAAAGCTTTTAGTTAATGAGAAAAAGTAGAACATTGCAAAAAAAATGGTTGTTTTAGCCTTTTCATACATTTTAACACTTCAGAAATTATTTCGAACACTTTTGAATTTATTTCAAATACTTTTATTAGTATTTCACAATTCTGGACATTTTGTTTATCTTGGTAATTATTTTGAATGTTTTGAATGCTTTGCCACTTATTCGGCGACTGAAAAATCATTTAAATGAGTTTAAGTACCTTTGAATAACCGCTGACCTGTTTGCAAGTTGGCTCCTGTATATTCCTCCATTTCTAACTGCATGTCTCATAGTTTGTGAGTTGCATTATACATCACAAACCATATTGCCATAATTTTAGTTGCAAACATTATACATCACTTATAATTCACCTAATAATTGTCAGTCAAACATTACATAGCTCCTTTAAATCCTGCCTTCTTTTAAACGTCATTTCTTCCCCGTATGTAAAGTTTTCACAAATCCCAATTTTTCTATGTAATTTGCTCCTACTCTTTTCTAAAGATCCCAATTCTAGTTGTTTTATCTGTTACTATATTCACTAATTCTAGCATAGTTGGATTAGACTTTGATTTCTATTTTATAGTTATTGTTTTTTTTTTTTTTTGGCAGCCACCATAATTAGATTCAGTAAGGGCTTACTATATCTAGGCAATTCCAATTCTGTATCATAGCTCAGAAAAATCATTTCTCTAGATGCACCAATTTGCTCACCCAGTATATCTGATAAAGTAGTCTATAGGAAATCTTTAAAGCCTGCCAACTCATTACACTCCCAGGCAATATGTTCCCAATTATCTCTTTCTGCCCCATCACACCTCCTACATTTGCTGTTTACCTGAGGGAAATTTCTCTGTAGTCTACTTGGGGTATAAAATGCCTATGTAAACATTTCCAAGCAAAAATCCTAATCCTTCTAGATTTTGTTGCTTATTTGGGATACATGTATATATCCTCCCATTGTTTCTTTGTGAATTGCTTACCCAATCTCGCTTCCCAATCCTTTCTAACCTCCTATGATTGATTCTTATAGTTATCATGCAGTATTTTATATGCCCTACTAATTATTCCTTTTTTTAACAGCAGCTTCTGTTCTAGATTCTACTAAAAACTCTACCAGTGCTGGTCTTTCATTTAGGACCCCCCCCCAATTTCTTTCACTTTGTCTGTACTCTGATATCAATCCTTGATAGGGAAGGCAATCTCTAACCTGCAGTCCAAATAAATTATTGGCGTCTTCCTATTCTATTACCTTTCCATCTCTATTTGTTTGCTTACAGTACCTTGGTTTCTTTTCCAGTTTTCTCCAATAAATTCCACCCCTCTTGCCTGTTGTCTATATCCCTAATTGCAGTCATCCCTATTGGCAGAATCTCCTTTCTCCGTTCCTGTGTTTGATTAGTTCTTAGAATACTTTCTACTACTTTATGAATATAATATTCTGTATGATTATTGTTATTCTCCTTAAAGATCTGCATCCAAAATCCCAGTCTGTCCTTGTTTCTTGACCCCCCCCCATTTCATCATCATCCCTTTCCACTTGTAATTATAGGTTTCTGTTTGTGCTATGTATAGGAGTCTTAACTGTGTAGCCTTGAAATACTCCTTCAAATCAGGTAATCCCAATCTGCCTTGTTCTATTGGAAGAATCAGTTTATCCAACTAGACTCTTGCTGTGTTCCCATCCCAGATAAAATTCTCCAGCTCTTTATTAATTGCTATCCACAACTTTTCCTCTAGTTTATAAAAATATGCCTCACCTGTGTTCATAGGTTCATAGGTGTGTACTAGGCTAATGGCCCTGGAGCCTATATAAGCCTATCCCAAGAAGATTCCCTGGCATTATGCCACCCAAAGTTAGTTCCCAGTGCCCCTGTTAAGCAAGGCCACTGAAGTGTTCCCTGTGGTGAACATCCTATTGCCCACCCACTCGTCAAGATTTCTCTTAAAGAGGGCTAGTGAAGTGCTCTGCTTGATGTGAATGGGAAGTTTGTTCCAGAGTTTGGGAAGTCTCTGGGTTAGGAACCTGTCCCTCCAGCATGTTCTGTTTATTGTGGTAATGAGGTTAAGGTCCCTGGAGTGTGTGGCACAGAGGGATTGGGATTTCTTTAGGTGTAGCATATCTAGCAGCTCTGGGTCAGACATGGCTTTGTAGGTCAAGCAGAGATCGCCTCTAAATAGATGATAGTATAGCTGGAGTTTTTTGAGTCTGTCTGTATAGGGCATGTGTCTAAGGCCTAAGATCCTCCTAGTGAGGTATTTTTGTGGCCTTTCCAGTTGTTGTAGGTGTCTAGTGAGGCACATACCAAATGGGGCATTATATTCTATAATAGGTCTAATGAGGGACAAGTAGAGAGGGATTATGACCACTTTCTTCCTGGATGAGAAGCCTTTTGTAATGAGATGTGCCACATAGAAGGACTTTCTGACTACAGTAGCAATGTGGTTGTCAAAGGAGAAGCTGCTGTCAACCTGTGTCCCCAGGTCTCTTATCACACCTTCATTGTTTAGTGGACTACTGCCTATGTGGTAGTTCATGGGCACCGAATTTTTCCCAAAGGGAATGACAACGCACTTTTTGGCACTGAGCCTAAGGCCATGGTTCTGGTACCAGTCATTGGTGTCAGTGAGGCCTTTTTGTAGAATGTCTACATCAGTTGGAGAATCAATAATGGCTCCCAGTTTGCAATCATCTGTGAACTTGGTCAGCCAGAGTCCCTTTGTGTTGGCTTGAACTTCAGAGAAGTAGATGCCAGACAGGAGAGGACCTAGGACTGATCCCTGTGGGGCTCTATTTGTAACTGGTCAGTAGTCAGATCTGGAGTCCACTACTTTCACAGTGTGGGTTCTATCAGTGAGCCAGTTGGCAACCCATCTTATTACATAGGGGTTTATGCCTAGTTTAGTGAGTCTATCTATGATTCCTGAGTGAGGGATGGTGTTGAAGGCCTTGGCAAGATCTAGGTACCCTATGTGGACTACCTTGCCCTCATTCACAGCTCTGGTGACAGACTCAAATAAGTATATCAGGTTGAGCAGGCATGATCTACCTTTCACAAACCCATACTGCGTGGGGTCCAGAGTTTGGAGATTCCCTATGTCCTTATTTATAAGGTCCATGATGATGCGCTCCATAGCCTTACATATCAGACTCATCAGGCTAATGGAGTGGTAGTTCCCTGGGTCTGTAGTCACTCCCCCTTTGTGGAGTGGGATGACTGTAGCAGTGCACCATTCAGTAGGAACAAAGCCTGAAATGAGGCTGTGATTGAACATAGTACTCAGGTGTGGTGCCAGTTCACTTTGTAATTCATGTAAAACACAGTTAGGGGATATTATCAGGTCCCATGAAAGCTGTATTCTTGGCTTTTTACAGTGCGGTTTTTACCTGTGTAGCCATGATAATAGGGACTTGGCATTCCTCAGGTATTGTGATAGGATGTGGTGAAAAGGGGGTAAAGTTCACACTGAACCTGTCAGCCAATATGTTGGCAATATCAGTTGGTTCTGTATATGTATTGCCATTGTGCTGTAACTCAGAGCAGATCTGAGTATTGTGATGTACATTGTTGACATAACTATAGAATGGTTTATGGTTGCCTTTAGAATCTGCAGCAATTTTGTTTTCATATCTAGCTTTAGAGGATTTGATGAGGGATCTCAGTTTTTTGCTGAGGCTAACAAAGGAGTTTTTCCAGTCTTGGGACTTCACCCTTTTCTGCAAGAGTTATTTCCTTCTGTTGTAGAGTTTGTTTGTGGTGGTGAACCACCAGATTGGCTTCCTTTTTTTGGAGGAGAGCGTTTTGGTTCTGTTTGGTATGGCCCCTTGCATGCACTTGTGTATGTGCTCATACAGTGCATTGGTGTATGATTCAGCAGTCATGCACCTATTTTCCATTTGCATGGGTGTCATGAAGTTAGCCACCTCTGTTTTTAGAAGCCCAAAATTGGCTTTGGAGAAGTTTTTTACAGTGGTTTCCTTTGGGGGGGGGGTGAGAGTGGGATGTGGATATCCATGGTGATTAGCTTGTGGTCAGAACTGACCACGGAGGAGTTGATTACTGGTGTAGAGCAACGGTCACCGATGTTAGTAATGACCAGGTCAAGGATGTTTCTACCCCTGGTGGGGGAAGAATGAGTTGGTCTAGGGCATTGGAATTAATGAATCCCAGAAAACATTGAGCAGGTGTGTTGATACATGAGTAATTTTCCCAGTTAATGGAGGGGTAGTTAAAGTTTCCCAGTATAAGGGTATTGGGCTGTACCCTAATATTTTCCAGTGTGTTTAAAAATGTGGAGTGGGAGTCTTGGGACATGGTGAGGGATCTATAGCAGGCTACAACCTGGATTGCAGTTTTACCCAGTGTTAGTTGTACCTGAAGTATCTCTGATGCGTCATGTTGGGCTACTAGTCTGGAGGTGTGCATATCCTTTATGAATGTGGAGACACCACCACCTTTAGTGCTTTGGTTCAGGTTTAGGGGCCGAAAGGTGTAGTATGAATTATAGCCTGGTAGTGCTGGGGTGCTGTGTGGAGCCTTGAACCAGATCTCGGTCACTGCACAGATGTCGATGTTCTCCATTTTAAGGGGCGCTTCGAGCGAGTGCATTTTGAGATTTAGACTTCTAGCGTTGAGTAGCATAACCCTCAGATTTCATATGCTTGTAGCTGTTATGGTGGTAATTTTGTCTTTAGGACATTGCCTAAAAAAGGCACTATAGGGGTGGCAAGAGCCTTGGCCAGTATCTGGAATCCCTAGGGTGACAGGTGCAGGCCATCTCTGGTGAAGCATCGAGGTCTGTCAATCAAGTCATGCCAGGCAGACAGATACTGGATCCCCTTAGAATGACTGTTATATAAGTATATTATGAGTATAAGACTAAAGGGACTAAAACATTTTAACTTCTTGTATATTACTATCCATACCCATGTAACAGAGCTTACAATTTCTCAGTTTTGTATTATCTTTTGTTTAGTCTCTTCCCACATATCCTGAGTTGCCACACTAGAATCATTTTTAATCCATACTCCTAAGTACTTCATTTTATCATGTCCCCATAAATGTGGATATTGCTGAACCAATTAATTTTGTATCCTGAAAAGATCTGAAACTGTTTCAAAATGTTCCACAACATTGAAATGTCCTTTTTTGGTTTTATTAGGTATAAAATAAAATCATCTTCAAATAGAGTCAGCTTTTCTTGACTGCCATACCAAATATATCTGTGACTTTCTGAGTCCCTTATGTTCTTTGCTAATGCTTCTAAATATAATGCAAATAACAAATGGGAAAGGGGACACACCTGCCTGGTTCCTCTGCTTAAGCAGAAATTATCAGAGGGGACCCCCACCCTCTTTAATTTTTGCCTGTGATCCCTCATATATCCTCCTAATCAACTTTATAATTTTATCAGGGAATGCAAATGCTTCCATTGCACTGCTCATAAAGTCCCAGATTACTCTGCCAACTGTGTCCTCTCCATGAAGACTCACCAACAACAGTGGTATTTTCTTACATTCCGCTTCCCTCTGGATCATAAGTGTCCTGTTAATGTAGTCAAATGTTTGTCTCCCCTCCACAAAACCACATTGATCCATATCTGTCAATCTGTGCATCACCTTTGCCATTCTTTTAGCCATTATAGACATAAACACTTTATAATCATGGTTTAGTATTGAAATGGGCCTGTATAAAGCTGGATCTGATATGTCTTTACTCTCTTTAGGTATTACAGCTACAGCCACTCTCTTCCAGGATGCTGCTACTTCTCTTCCTCTTAAAATACTGCTAAACAAAACCTTCCAGATCATTATCATTTTTTTTTCTGTCCTAGCTTCCAAACTTCCATAAGAATACCATCTTTTCCTGGGGACTTTCCTGTGGATTGGTTATGCATCACCATTTTTCTCTCATCTCCTCCTATCCTAACTGTTAGTAATTGAGCCTCATCTACCTCTAACCTTGCCATATTTAATGATTCTGTAAACATTTCCATTTGTACCCTTTCTTTATTTCCATATTTCTCTACTTTATACAGGCTTTCATAGAATTTCTGAAATATTTCTAATTCCTCTACAGGATCTCTTGTTGTCTACTTGTTATAGGCTCCCTAAGCTTAGCAACAACCCTTTCTACTTTCTGTTGCCCGAGTCAATGTGCTAAACGTTTTTGTGCTCTAGAGTTATTATCAAAAACAGTTGGTTAACAGCAATCTTTTTAAACTCATGCATATTATCGAGATAATCCATTATTTTCTGTTTAGCATTCTGCAGTTGTTTCTCTTCTTGTTCTGTGAGATTCCCCTATTCTGCAATACTTTAACATTTGTCAGTCCTTATAAATAATTGTTTCATCTTAACCATATCGCCCTTTCTTTTATTTCAACCCTATTTTTAAACTCCATTTGAATTTTATCCCACTCCCTAGCTATATTTCCAGAAGAAAATTCTATCTTCTGTAATAGCTCCTGAATAATTTCCACTGCGCATTCCTTAAATTCCTTTCTTTTCAGCAGATAGGTGGGAAAGTGCCAGTGTCTCATTTTTATTTCATTACCCTTTGTTTTTCTTTTAGTTATTATTGGTGCATGATCTGAAATACTTATTGGGTGCATATCCAGACTTTCAATCAATGTTCCTGTGAAATGTATAAAAGCACACCAGCAGTCCACAGCAGGGATAAGCTAAACAATTTAATGACTAAAATGAAACAAAACTGGTGCAGAGATAGATAAGTGCTTTTGCATGTAGCTTCTTCAGATCTAATAAACAACTGAAAACACTTGGTGTTTAAATACCAGCTCGTCATACAATGTATCCAATCACATGCTGTGCATCATTAGGTTACTGTAGTGATGTTAAAAAGCACATAATATAGCAATAACCCACGCCTGGGTGTGGCTAATGCTGGATTTACCCACGGTTGGTGTGGTTTGGTCACGAGGGCAAAGCCCGAGTGGCCAAACAAAGACAACCATGGGTAAATCCAGCATTACCCACACCCAGAAGTGGGTTATTGCTATTATACAATGACATTATTTAAGAAAAAAAATAATTACTTTTCTTAAATAATGGCATTGTATAATGCCTTCTTGCTGCCCTTCTGCAGCTGTCTAGTATTCTGCGGCAGTTCTGATGTACCGCGCATGCGTATGCCCACGCAGTATATCAGAGATGTGGGTAAAAGCAACGGAGAAAGCAAGATCTCTGTTGCTTTTTACAAACTGTTTTGCTGTGTTAAATGGGTTTAACATAGCGAGACAGCTTTAAAAAAAGCAATGGAGAATCTCCATTGCTTTTTTTAAAGCTGTCTCGCTATGTTAAACCCATTTAACATAGCGAGACAGTTTTGAAAAAAGCAACGGAGAAAGCAAGATCTCCGTTGCTTTTAACAAGCTGTCTCGTCATGTTAAAGGAGTTTAACATAGCGAGACAGCTTTAAAAAAAGCAACGGAGAATTCGTTTAACATAACGAGACAGTGTGAAGCAACGGAGATCTTGCATTCTCCGTTGCTGTAAAAAAAGAGTTATAGTAATGGAAAACGTCCGGGCGACCGGACCTTTTTCCATTACTGTAACTCAGATTTACAACGTGCATGCTGCCAATCAGCGTGCACATTTTTGAATAATAATGGGGGGTCGTTGTATAATAGCTAATAACATATACCATGTATAAACACCCCCTAGACATATTCTCAAAGGCATAAATAATAAAATTATTTAAAGTATAATACAAATATAAATATTAATAAATAAATATACTAACATTAAATAAGTCAAATACAATTTATGCATAAAAACTAAAGCAAATATATAAAGTACTAAATGCAGTTTAGCCATAAAAATAACTCTGAAGCATAAAACTAGGCTAATCTGTCAGATATACAGGAAGGACCATATGCAATTTGTGCATTATAGATAAAGTACAAAAGTAAAGTATGACAGTGCAACTTCATACTTAAACTATCGCTTCCTGAGAGACCTAGCTCTTAGTTGTACCGAAACATGTTCATTTAATCCTGGTGAACAATGTGCTCCAAGTCTGAAGATCCATGTCATCTCTGCTTGATAGGTTTTATTTATCAAGTCGACCATTCTAGCATCTACATCTAAAACTTCCAACACTAGAAATTTGAATGTGTGTGTATTGCCAAAAATCTGCATGTGTTTGGCTATCACACTATATGTCATGCCTCTTCGTGCACAATACATGTGGTCACGTATCCTTTCCCTCAAGCTTCTGTTGGTTTTACCAATGTAGAAACTCAGGCATAATGTACACTGTGCTAAATAAACCAAATTCCTAGTATTGCAGTTTGCTTTTGGGAAGTGTGTAAATGATTTATTACTGATTGGACGTAAAAAATGTTATGGAATCATCTATAAAATTGCAATATGAGCATTTGTCACATCTAGTGGTGTGTTGATCTGTAATGTTAATTGATTCCACATTAGCAAGTTGCGGATAGCATAACCTAAGACGTATGGATTTCTTATTTCTGTATCCAAATCTGGGTCTATCACCCACAATAGAGAATATATCTTTGTTGGTCCGCAGAATGGTCCAGTGTTTGGATATTATCTCCCTTATATTTCTCTCATCACTAGAAAATGTGAGACTAAAAAATGGAGTATTACTTCTCTTCCTATTGTCATCATGAGGCATATTATTATGTTTAGAATAGTATGGTTTGGCCATAGTTAATCGCTCTCTTCTAACCATTTCTTGAATTCTATTCACCTCATCTGTATGGTAGCCTCTCGACCTAAAGTGAGAGTTTAACTGCTCTAAACCTCTTTCAAAATCCATGTCATCATTGTATAATCGACTAATACGCATACTTTACCCTTTCAGTACATAGCTGAACACGTGACCAGGATGCATGCTGTTTCTATGTACATATGTAGGCCGATAGCATTCCTTTCTATATAATTTAGTGTCTATAGTGTTATTATCTCTCTTAACCAATAAAACATCTAAAAATTCAATGGAAACATCTGAGTGTTTATATGAAAATTCCAAAAAATTAGTACTAGTGTTCAGCATATTGATGAATTGATGCAACTGTAATAAATCACCTCTCCATAATATAAAAAGATCGTCCACAAACCGTCTATAGAAGGGTATGTGTGACGAATAATATTCCGAAGCATACATGACACTTTCCTCCCATCTAGACATAACCAAATTGGTGTAGCTATTAGCACACGAAGTGCCCATAGCTAAGCCAGATGTTTGCAAATAATAAGAATTTCTTCTATTTCACAGCTCACTTTTTTTGTTGGACAAACTTTTGTATTTCCATTTGGGTACAGCAGTTTGAATCTCATGACTGCTTCTCAACATTTCCTGAATAGAGGAATAAATGTACTCCTCTTCTCACTGGTTTATGGTGAGTAATCATTCTCCACAGACACTGTGCTGTCTCCCATTTTTAATACTTTGTCCTTCTACCACAGTTTTGTCAGAATCAACTCTTTCTGCCGGTATGATTGCATATTTACTATTAAAGGTCTAGATTGCTTTCTCATAGCCACGTTTAGGGCATGCACATGATGTGCCCTTTCAGTTAACAATTCCTGCTGTGGTATACCAGTCGAGTTACTTATTTTTGCTTTCATAAAATTAATACAGTCTGTTCCTTCCAGCTTCTCTGGTACAGCAGAAAATTTCAGGTTTTCCCTACATGGTCAATCCTCTAAATCTATTATTTTTTTAAACATCTCTTCATGTGTAGTCTCATTTTCAGCCAGCCTTTTCTTCATTTCGACCTCTGATTTTTGCAGTGTTATCACCTCACCTGCATATTTGTTTAAAGCTTATTCAATATTTTCAGTCTTTCTTTATTTGAGTTAATATACTCCATCAGTGTTTTGTTTATTTTAATCAGGTCTGTGTACAGTAGTCCTATACTTTCCTCCAGGTTACTGGAAGTCATGTCTGGAGCTTACACTGCTTTTTGCTGAACAGCTGCAGTACTCTTCAGTGTTTTTTCCTCACTTTTTGTAGCTGATTTTCATTCAGGTCCTCTGTCTTTTTTTTCCTGGCATCCAGGCAGTGCACTTAATAGCCAGTTACTGAAATTTACCCAGAAATATAAGTCCATTGTCTTTCTCTGCTGAGTTTCTGTTTTTCACATTGGGAGACCTAGAATTAGGTTTTTACTCAATGTGCAGCCATCTTGGAAATCCCTTGGCAATAAAAAATTAAGCATACACGGTGAGGTCAACAATTTGGAGGGGGATGTTGAAGTTGTCTAGGTCATTGCTTAGTTTCAGTACATCAGCCCTCACATAATCTCAGAATACTAGCTATTTGAAAATGATTCTAGTGTCAGTCTTATTACAAAGGTGACTGACTTGTCTGATTTGTCCAGGGAAGAAGTTGCAATTGGTAAGAATCAAAGCTGCTTCATACTGGTAAGAATCAAATCCAGGATTTTATCACCCCTGAGGTGCAAACTAACTGGTCAAAGAAATTGTAGTTTTGAAGCTCAGAAATCTCTAACCATACATGTTAGGGGATGTATCAGTCTCCAAGTTGATGGAAGGGGGTAGTAGACGTTCTGTAGGAAAATGTTGTTTGGCCTAATGCATAGGGACTCCATACTAGTTAGGTAGGATGTAGGGGCCTAAGGGAGCATGAGGCCATCCTATTTGTTTGGTATGATGTGATAAGGGTTTTTTATATGGTAAATTGGATGTGGAGGAGTTCCAATTTGTTATCCCATCTTATGAGCCAAGAGCTGAGATTTTGTTTTATGAATATAAAGACATGGCTGTCTTTAGTGCCTTTGTTGGCTGCTTTTGTTCTGAACACACCACAGATGTTAAAACCCTGCACTGATGGGGTGATCTCAATAGATTTAAGCCATATGTCTGTGATGATGCATATATGGATGCATTCCAAAGTAAGCAGTACCTTCAGTGAGTGGAGTTTATTTTTCAGGCCCCTTCCATTGAGCAGCAATACCTTTATGTCATCTGGATTGTGTTTTAAGTTGGAAATTTTGGAAGACTGACATTGCATATAAAAGACACTATATGAGTGCACAACATTTTAGCCAATATAAAAAAAAACTTTGGGTAAATATGTGCTGGTCATCCCTAGTAGGACTGTCTACCATTTCCTCCAAGACTGATGTATTGAAACCCCCTCATGAATGACACCAGAAGGTAAGCCAGTTGTTGAAGTCAATAATCTTTTCTTCATATTGCAGCATCATTCTCAGTGATGGTAAAATGCTGTGCAGTAACAGGTTCATACCTACTCCATCATGTCTTCATATCATTCAGGGAGGTAAGTCTCAAGTTATTAAATTATACCTACACTATGACTGTGTCATTTGTGTACTTGTGGTGCAGTGACTTCAGTTCATAAGTGAGATGGAGAATGCTGGTATCCAATAGGCAACTAACCATGATATTCTCCTTTCTCAGTCTGGTGAGTGGTGCATCAGTGTGCCTCAATATGGAATCACCTATGACTAGGATGTTGGATTGTATCAGTGTTTTTCTTATGGGTTTTTGAGTTGATATGATGAGTGTCTTAGCTGCATGTTTCATAGTAGGCGCTGCCTGAGTTGAGTGTTTGTGACCTGGCTGAGGATATCTGTTTCTTAAGTTACATTTAGAAGGTGTGTGTGGCTTAGTTAGATGTTTAAGAGCCTCAGCATATATAAGTCTATGCGTTTGGTCTGTATTGTGTCTGATACATATAGCTGGTGATGTGTGATACTAACAAAATGTTTGCTGTTTGTTTTGACTTTATGTGAAAGCTTTGCCTCCAGCAGCATTATATAACTTTCTCTCTCACACACTCTTTCGGTCTGTTTAAATAGAAGGTGTTTTTAGTAAACATGAGACAATTGCTACATTGTCTCAGGATGCCCATTTCAACCAAGTTGGCTACAGAGACAGTTAGAAAGTGCAAGGGCTCTGGGTATGGTTCCTGACCCCCTTACTCCATGGTAAAGCTGTAACTGCTATTTCTAAATTGTCTGATACTGATTGTTTAGATTATGATAAAGTTAATTACTGCTTATAACAATGTTTTAAGTTAACACCTGAAGCTTACAGAAAAAAGTTCAGTGAGCATAGACAAAAGGCAGATGAAAGTGTATGTGATTATATTATTGAACAAAGCACTTATTTTCATGGGTAGATGAGCGGGTGTCAAGTCGCCACTTTTCATAGGCTGGCAGACCTTTTAGTGAAGGAACAAGCCCTTAGCACTTTGCTTGAGGAAATGAGAATCTGGTTGGCAGACAGAGAATGCAACCCTGCAGATGAGTTGGGGAAAAAAGGAGACCAATACCTAGCAAGCAGGTCATCACTGCACAGGAAATGGATACCCAGTGCTGCTCGTGGATATAAAGGAACACATGGTGGGCAGCCTAAACCATCCCAGCAGTGTCTGCCAGAAACAGGGGACACCACTAGTTCAGGTACATGGTGAGGAATAAAGGTTAAATGTTTTAAAAGTAACCAGTAGGGCCATGTAGCACAGCAGTCCCCAACCACCGGACCGTAGATCATTTGGTACCAGGCCACCAGGCACGGAGTGAAATGAAAATGTGAATGCGTGTATGTATGTGTATGAGTGTGTTTATGTGTCTGCATGTGTGAGTGAATGCATGCATGAAAGCAGAATGTATGTGTTTATGAAAAAAGTGACTGTGTGTGTATGTATGAGAGAGAATGAGCAGTGAGATTGAGCGAGCAGTTATTTTACACTCGCTAAGCAGTGCTTTTGCTGTTTAGCGAACGTAAAATAAAACTGAAAAAAAGTGTGTGTGTGTGTGTGTGTGTGTGTGTGTGTGTGTGTATGTTTCTGTCTGCATGTGTGAGTGAATGCATGCATGAAAGCAAAAGAGACTGCTTTTGTGAGAGAGATTGAGAAAGAGTGAGAATGATCTTGTGTGAGTAAATGCATGCATGCATGCATGAATGCAAGAGAATGTGTGTGTGTGTGTGTGTGTGTGTGTGTGTGTGTGTGTGTGTGTGCGTGTGCATGTGTGTGTGTGTGTGTGTGTGTGTGTGTGTGTGTGTGTGTGTGTGTGTGTGAGAGAGAGAGTGTGAAAACGATCTTGCATGAGTAAATGCATGCATGAATGAAAGGGACTGTGTGTGTGTGTGTCTGTGTGTGTGTGTGTGTGTGTGTGTGTGTGTGTGTGTGCGCGTGTGCGTGTCTGCGTGTGTGTGTGTGTGTGTGTGTGTGTGTGTGTGTGTGTGTGTGTGTGTGTGTGTGTGTGTGTGTGTGTGTGTGTGTGTGTGTCTGTGTGTGACAGGGAGAGAGTGAAGAGTGAGAGTAAGAGTGACAGTGATCCTTGGCAGCAGAAGCAATGAGATTTGTGTACGTCTCGACCATAACACGCAACCTCTTAGATTCATAGGTAGGTACTAGGCTATTGCCTATTGTCCCTAGGGCCTATATAAGCCTAGCCAAAAAGGTTCCCTGAGTTTCGCTACCCAAGAAAATTTTTTTCCTGTGCCCCTGTTGAGCAGAGCCACAGAAGTAATCCCCGGGGTGAATTTCCTATCTCCCATCCAATCATCATGATTTTTCTTGAAGAGTGCTAATGAGGAGCTTTGTTTGATATAGATAAGTAGTTTGTTCCAGAGTATGGGAAGTCTCTGGGACAGGAATCTATCCCTCCAGCTTGTTCTGTTTATTGTGGTGACAAGGTTTTTGTCCCTAGATTGTGTAGCTCAGAGGGGATTGGGATTTCTTTAAGTGGACGATGTCCAACAGCTCGGGGTTTGACATAGCTTTGTATATTAGGCAGAGATCACCTCTGAGTAGGTGATATGCAATGGAGTAAAGCTGGAGTTTTTTGAGACGGTCTGCATAGGGCATCTGCTTGAGGCTGGTAATCCTCTTTGTGAGGTATTTCTGCGGCCTTTCTAGTTGTTGTAGATGTCTTGTGAGGTACATACCAAAAGGGGTGTTGTACTCTATAATGGGGTCTAATGAGTGATGAGCAGAGGGGAAGAATGACCTCTTTTTTCTGGATGAGAAACCTTTTGTGATGAGGTGTGCCATGCAGAAGGATTTCCTGACTACTGTGGCGATGTGATTATCAAAGGAGAGACTACTGTCCACCTGTGTCCCTAGGTCTCTTATCACACTTTTGGTGTTAAGTAGACTACTGCCTATATGGTAGTTCAAGGGTACAGAGTTTTTACCAAAAGGGATGACAATGCACTTTCTGGCATTGGCTTTGACACCAGGCATCTGTCTCAGTGAGGCCCTATTATAGGATGTCCATAGCATTGGGAGTTTTGATTATGGCTCCTAGTTTGCAGTCATCTGTGAACTTCGTTAGCCAAAGACCTTCTGTGTTAGCCTGTACTTCTGAGAAGTAGATACCAAACAGGAGAGGATCCAGGACTGAACCCTGTGGTACTCCACTTGTCACTGGTCTGAAGTCAGATTTGGAGTCTGCTACTTTCACAGTGCGGGTTGTGTCAGTGATCCAGTTGGCAACCCATCTTGTGACATAGAGATTTGTACCTAGTTTAGTGTGTTTATTTATAATTCCCGAGGGAGGGATGGTGTCAAAAGCCTTTGCATGATCTAGATAGACTGTGTGAACCACCTTACCCTCATCTACGGCTTTGGTGACCACTTCAAAGAAGTCTATCAGGTTTAGGAGACATGATCTGCCTTTTACAAACCCGAACTGGCTGGGGTTCAGAGTCTGGTGATTACCAATGTCATTGTTTATAAGTTCCATGATGATATGTTCCATAGCCTTGCAGACCAGGCTCGTCAGGCTAATGGGGCAGTAGTTCCAGGGGTTCGTGGTGGCTCCCCCTTTGTGGAGTGGGATAACTGTCAATGTGCGCCATTCAGTGGGCACAAAGCCTGAGGTAAGGCTATGATTGAACATGGTACTTAGGTGGGGTGCCAGTTCATTCTGTAGTTCATGTAGAACGCAGCCTGGGATGTTGTCAGGTCCCATGGATGCTGCGTTCTTGGTTTTGGAGAGTGTGGCTTTTACCTATGCAGCTGTGATTACAGGGACTTTTCATTCTTCCGGTATAGAGATGGGCCCTTTAGGGGGAGAGAGGGGGGTAAAGTTAGCACTGAACCTATTTGCCAGGATGTTGGCAATATCAGTTGGTTCTGTTTATTTAGTGCCATTGTGCTGTAACTCAGAGCAGATCTGAGTGTTGCCATTGAGATTCTTGACATAGCTATAGAATGCTTTGTCGTTGTCTTTAGAATTAGTGGCAATTTTGTTTTCATAACTAGCTTTGGAGGCTTTTATGAGGGATCTCAGCTTTTTACTGAGGCTGACCAGGGAGTTCCTCCAATCATGGGATTTTACTCTTTTTTGCAACAGTTTCTTTCTTCTGTTGTAGAGTTTGTTTATGGCAGGGGACCACCAGATTGGGTTCCTTTTTTTGGAGATAGCATCTTGGTTCTGTTAAGGAGTGCACAATCCATGCACTCGTGTAAGTGCTTATAAGTGCATTTGTGTAGGACTCAGCAGTCGTACCTCTATTGTCTGTCTGCATGGCGTCATGAAGTTTGCCACTTTTGTCTAAAGAAGTGTGAAGTTGGCTTTGGAGAAATTGTTTACAGTGGTTTCCCTAATGGGGGTGGTGGTGGGATGTGGATGTCTAGGGTGATTAGCTTGTGGTTGGATCTGACCAATGAGGAATTGACCTCTGGTGTGGAACACCGGTTGCCCATGTTGGTAATGACCAGGCCTAGGATATTGCTGCTCCTGGTGGGGGTGTGGATGAGTTGATCTAAGGCGTTGGAATTTATAAATTCCAGAAAACGTTGAGCAAAAGAGTTGGTACATAAGTAGTTTTCCCAGTTAATGGTAAGGTAGTTGAAATTGCCCACTATTAGGGTGTTAGGTTGTACCCTAATATTTTCCAGTGTATCAAAAAATGAAGAGTGGGAATCCTGGGGCATGGCGGGGGATCTGTAGCAAGCTACAATTTGCAGTCTTGCCCAGAGTTAGTTGCACTTGGATAATTGCGGATGCATTATGCTGAGCAACAAGCCTGGAGGTGTGAATATCCTTAATGAATATGGACACGCCTCCACCTTTAGTGTTTCGGACCAGGTTAGGTAGTCGAAAGGTGTGGTATGAATTATAGATAGAAACAACTCTGATCCAAAACAATACCAAAACAGCAAAATCTTCAGAAGTCAGGAATCGAAAAACAGGAACCAAAGTCAAATCCAAAAGCAAATTCTTTATTCTCCAGCGCCTCGGTGTAACCACCTTTCAAGAGTATAGCCTGGTAATGCAGGGTTGCTCTCTGGAGCCTTGAACCAGGTCTCTGTCACTGCACAGATGTCGATGTTCTCCATTTTATGGAGTGCCTCGAGTGAATGCATTTTGAGGTTTAAACTTTTAGCATTGAGTAGCATTACCCTCAGATTTTGCTTGCTTGTACCTGTTACAGTGGTGAGTTTGGCATTTGAACCTTGCCTAAAAAAGGCACTATAGGGGTGGCAAGAGCCTAAGCCAGTATCTGGAATCCCAAGGGCAATAGGTGCAGGCCATCTCTGGCAAAGCATCGTGGTCTGTCGATCATATCATCGCAGGCAGACAGATACTGGATCCCCTTAGAATGACACCAGTAGCTTAGCCAATTGTTGAAGTCAATCATTTTGTCTTGCACAGTAAATCTGGACAGCACTCCTCTCAACTCCTCTTTTTACTCAGCTAATGAACAAAGGCTTTTTCCCATACCTAGTGTCTCCGGTCCTATTCAGCACTGTGGGGCACCATTTTAATGGTTTACCAGCTCATTTGCATTTCGCTTATTTTTCTTAAAGTAAGCTGGTTAACTGTTGCTGCCCCAGTTCCTCTATTAAAACGCATACATTTAATTCAGTAGTGAATAACAGATAGCAGCTTTTCTGGTAACTAAGTACTTTAATGCACTTACTAGAATAATGTGTAATTTAATTTTATTTAAAGATACTCAATGCATTTTTTCTTAAGGCTAAAAGTCAATGTCTTTGATAAGTATACAAGCTGTTTTTTTTACATCTGGAAGGAGAATAAAGATAAATGTGTTAGAACTGTATGTCATTTGTATAGCAAACTGATTTGTACAGATGCTTGTGCTGAAAATGTATTTGTGAGGTTTGCTTATGTCAAAATGTATCAACAGTGCACCCTGCTGAAATGAAAAGGAATGTACATATATTATTGTAATTTAATTAAATGTATATGCTTTAATAGTGGAAACTGGGACAGCAACAGTTACCCAGCTAGCTTACTTTAAGAAAAATAAGGGAAATGTAAATGAGCTGTTAAACCATTAAAATGGCACTCCACAGTGCGGAATAGGACTGGAGACACTAGGTCTGGTAAAAAGCCTTTGTTCATTAGCTGAGTAAAAAGAGGGGAAACTCCAAGCACTGCCATAAACATTTAGATGTGTATGTAGCTGTCTCTGCTAAATTCCTGTCTCAGTTTTAAAGGGGAATATTGTGAGAACCTAGACTCAGGTGACTAGATGAGGTCATTCTGCCAGCCTTCTTAGAAATTATATTTTAGATATTACAGAGAGAAATCTCAGACTACTGAGTATTCAGTTTTGGGGAACCTGACTAGAAAGACCCTAACCAAGTTTGTAAGAGTAATATTTAAAATGTGTCCCTATTTTTCATCCTTTGTTCCTCCATGATTTGTAGCTTTGTCCATATTTTTTGCTCTAACAGGTTGAGAGGAGTGCTGTCCAGATTTATAGTGCAAGAGGTTGAGTGGTATGGTAGAGAGGTAAGCAAACCTAATTGCTGCTGCTGCCAAGGATCACTCTCACTCTTCACTCTCTCTCTGTCTCTCTCTGTCTATCTGTCTCACACAAACACACACATGCACACACACAGTCTCTTGCATTCATGCATGCATTTACTCACACAAGATAGTTCTCACTCTCTCTCTCAATCTCTCTCACACATACAATCTATTTTGCTTTCATGCATGCATTCACTCACACATGCAGATAGAAACATACACACACACACACACACACACACACACACACACACACACACACACACACACACACTCTTTTACTTTCATGCATGCATTCAGTCACACATGCAGACAGAATCATAGACACGCACACTTTTTTCAGTTTTATTTTACACTTGCTAAACAGCAAATGTAAAATAACTGCTCACTCGATCTCACTGCTCATTCTCTCTCATACATACACACACAGTCACTTTTTTACATACACATACATTGTGCTTTCATGTACCCATTCACTCACACACGCAGACACATAAACACACTCATACACATAAATACACACATTCACATTTTCATTTCACTCCATGCCTGGTGGTACAGTACCAAATGATCTACTGCCCTGTGGTTGGGGACTGCTGTGCTACATGGCCCTACTGGTTACTTTTAAAACATTTAACCCTTGTTCCTAATCATGTACCTGAACTAGTGGTGTCCCCTGTTACTGGCGGACGCTGGTGGGGCAGTTTAGGCTGCCCACCATGGGTTCCCTTATATCTATGTGCAGCACTGGGTATCCCTTTCCGGTGCAGTGATGCCCTGCTTGCTAGGTATTGGTCTCCTTTTTCCCAACCCATTTGCAGGGTTGCATTCCCTGTCTGCCAACCAGATTCTCATGTCCTCAGGCCAAGTGCTAAGGGCTTGTTCCTTCACCAAAAGGTCATCCAGCCCATGAAAAGTGGTGACTTGACATCCGCTCACCCACCTATGAAAATAAGTGCTTAGTTTAGCAGTATAATCAGATATACTTTCATCTGTCTTCAGTCTATGCTCAGAACTTTTTTCTGTAAGCTTCAGGTGTTAACTTAAAACATTGTAATAAACTGTGCTTAACTTTAGATAATCAACCACTTAGAAATTGCAGTTAAGCTGTGCCAAGGAGTAAAAAATAAGGGAAATGTAAATGAGCTGTTAAACCATTAAAATGGCACTCCACAGTGTGGAATAGGACTGGAAACACTAGGTCTGGAAAAAAGCCTTTGCTCATTAACTGACCAGAGCCCTTGGTCGACATTATATTCTTTGCATACTGTTTCAGATATATAAATAAAACTATCAAAATTATCACCTTCTTGGTCATGAGGAAGAAGTTTACTGACCTTTATTGGTTCTATGGTATGGTTGCTCCCTTCCCCATTACCTCCATGACCCTGACAAAAAGTCAGCATTTCCATTTCATGATGCCTCTATCTCTCATTTTCATTTTCCACATGTCTCAGTCTCTCTTTTTCTTCAGCCTCCAAATGCCACATTCACTGTGCTGATTCTAATTCCAACCATTTGGCCTGCAGTTGAAGTGTCTTTAACTCCAGATGGGCTTTTAATCCTCTGAGGGAAAGTTGAACTGTCTTATTTCTGAGAGCTGAAAGTCCCCATCGAGAGACTGGTTATCCTCCTGGTTGCTGGTCTGTGCTGCAGCTATGATTAATGCTGCAATAATTTCCCCTTTATCAGGTTAGCATACACCACTCCTTTGGCTTGGCACATGTCATCAACGGCCAACTGGTTCTTTTGTCAGCTTGACATAATCCTCTGCTGACATCCTTGCTTTCTCTCCCTGACTAACGGAGCTAGCAAAAAACAAATAAATAAAACTATAGTGATATAAAACTCTGAATTCTGAATATCTACTTTGTGGCCACTTCAGAGTACAAATACCTTCTTTAGTGACCACGCTTACAGGCTGCAGAAGTTCAATTAATATCCATACCACTGTTCAATAATATGGGAGTATGAGATGATCCCTCCACTGCCAACCAATAATGTGATTCCCTCCACAGTAACCAATAATGGGATGCCCAGCACTGCTACCAGTATGTGATGGTCACCAATATGTGACATCCCTATGGTGTGCCAGTAATCAAGAAGTCTGAATCCTCACCACTGACACTGGAGAGGGACGTGGACTTGGAATACAAATGGATGCACTCAGTATTTCCAGATGCAGGCCTCTCTGCATCAAGTACAATTTCCCTTTAGAGCACACAGGGAACACATTCAGCCCAGGGTCTGGATGTCTCTACATCTGTCTCCCTCCACTTCCCCAGTAAGACTCCCCACTGGTACAGATGTACGGTTAGGTCCTCAGCTGAGTGTCCAAGCCAAGTCCTCCAACACACTCTCTGTGAATCCAGTGCTTTGTATCCTTACCCCAAGTAGCTGACATACACACTCTTTAAGATTTAATTTTCACACCCCACACCTACCTGGGAAAGGCTGACACAGATTACCCGCTCTACCAACTTTGCTCAGACTATAAGGTAGATTCACTGCCACCAGTCAGTTACTATGAAGCTCTTACAAAGGGTATCCAATTATACAGTGCAATATTAATACTAATACAAATGATAGTAGTTGGTCAAGACAGCTAGGCCTTTTGGAGCAGCCCACACAGTGTCACCAAGTAAATATAAATACTCTCAAAGGTTAGTTTCTACAAGGACCGGCCACAATAAAAGTTTTAAATCTATTTAATAGTAAAAATTACTAAAATATGAAAAAAATGAATATGTATTCACAGTAAACCACAGAGTTCAGATCACAGGAAATATTGAAAAGAACACTGATAGAATCAGACAAATAAAGAAAAACAATATCAAACTAAGCTTCACTACATTTCTGACTGAATCTAAAAGAATTACTGTTGCCTAGTTAAGTTGCTTACTACCACAAGGCAAGATGCTGTGGATGAGGGTCTTTCTAGTCAGGTTCCCCAAAACAGAGTACTCAATACTCTGAGATTTCTCTCTGTAATATCTAAAATATAATTTCCAAGAGGGCTGGCAGAATGACCTCATCTGGTCACCTGACTCTCTAAGTTCTCACAATATTCCCCTATGAAGCTGAAACAGGAATTTAGCATAGATAACTACAATATACATCTACATTTTTATGGCAGTGCCTGGGTCTTCCCCTTTTTTTACTGAACTAATGATCAAAGGCTTTTTCCCAGACCTAGCGTCTCTAGCCCTATTCAGCACTGTGGGGTGAAGTTTTAATACTTTAACAGCTCATTTAGATTTCCCTTATTTTTCTTAAAGCAAGCTAGCTAGTTAACTATTGCTGTCCCAGTTTCCACTATTAAAACATATACATTTAATTACGTCACAGTAATATATGTACATTCCTTTTCATATCAGCAGGGTGCACTGTTGATATATCTTAACACATGCAAACCTCAGAAATATATTTTCAGCACAAGCATCTATACAAATCAGTTTGCTATACAAATGACATGCAGTTTTAATTCATTTGTAACACAAGTATCTTGTATAAATCAGTTAGATATTCAAAGAACATATCATTCTTTACAAAACTCTCCAGCTGGATATGTTGGCTCTTGCCCAGATTATTACAAGCTCCATTATAGGAGTTTTAGGTGGAATATAAGTACATACCAGTGTAATCCTCATTCCTTGCCAGTAACCTCTTAGCACTGCAAATCTGCCATTATTATCTTTATCCTATTCTATCATTATTGGATCCCCTCTTGCAATTAATATAAGTACTCCTCTTTTCCTTTGTCCAAGGTATTCAGCTGAATAACCATCCTAAAAACCTTTCTTTATCAAATCCACATGTTCAATTCTTTCCAGGTGTGTCTCCTGTAACATAGCTTTTTTTTACTCTACATTTTAATATAGTTCACTGCTCTTTCTTTTGTATTTATCTGCAAGACCATTGACATTAAAAGAAAGTACAGAAAGCATCATTGTATTAAAAAGTTATTATTCACACTTTTTATGCATAACTCCATTTTTGTTAAATGTCTAGTTCCAGCTTTTGTGCTACATGCATATACTGTTTGGCAGGTTGAACTTTTCTACACTTGTTTATCATATCCATTTGAGTCTGTCACATCTTGCAGTTTTTATTGTTTTATTGAAAGCTGTCAAAAAACAGTACCCCTAAAGCGTATTAACTTAATACTAACACACAAAATTAGGAACATCTTCAAGTATTGAAGTTTTACCCTCCTAAAATAAACAAATGTCCCAAACTGACATCCATACTTACAAACTTGAGTTAACCTAAACAAAAGGTTATCCACGTTAAGATACATGGTGCAACCTGTGCTTCTACTATGTGTTAATTCTCCCACCTGGGAAAACCCTGAATGCTTTCAGATAACATTATTTCCTAGTTTCTCTTTTTCCCCCAGTCAATCACTCTTCACCAGACTGGAACTATTTTTCTTCTTTATCAGATTACCTCCATGGAGATATGAAAACCAGACAGTCAATTTCTCTTTATCAAATTATTTCCATGGACACATGAGGACCAGTTACAGAATTTCTACTAAGCATACATTCATTTGCTTGAAAAAAGCCTCATCATATTCAGTATTATTTTTCATTTATTTCCTTTCTCTTAAAATGTCTTACTAAGTAAATCTAAGGTCTTTAGTCCAGCCATTTCCCAATGCAAGAATGAGAAAAAGTGCATTGATTTTTCTTTTGTCATGCTCTTTTTATCAGGATTTTCTCCAACTAGTGAAGAAATGTGAGATTATAAAGCATCAGTCATATTTGTGAAATGTTGAGTTACAAGAACAAGTGTCTGAGAAAAGTTGAATTTGTGTTGATGCTGTTAAACTTGTTGGGGGACTGACAGACATACATCCCACTTCATGTCATTACTGTTTGGAAGGGCACTAAAAGGGAAAAAGGAAAAAAGAGAAGAAGTAACTGTAAGTAAAACAATTTTTGTTCTTAATGATATTTGTATAAAACATTTCATGATATAAAGTGCATGTTATATAGTAAAGTATTTTCAGTGATTACTGTATGTGCTAAAGATACTAAAGTAAACATGTATTTTTTTTCTTTTTTAGTTTTTAGAAATGTAGGCATTATAATGTAAAAAGAGAAGGAAGGCTGGAGAAAAGCATGTCTAAGTTAATAGGCTGTAATCTTGGGCCGTTAGTGTGGGGGATGGGGTATAAAATTGTACTAATTATAATATATGTAGAGTTGAAATGTTTTGTTTTACTTTTGCATAGGTGAATGTTGGGATTAATTCCCTTGGATTAATCTAATGACAATTTTGTGTAAGCAAGTGGGTTTTAAAAATGAGATACCACAATGCATTTTTCCTTTAACAAATAAATGTTCAGTGTGAGTTGAGAAGTATATTTTACACTTTTCTTATGCTTCCATAGAAGCAAGTCGACTAAATGTGAAGGCTATAACTTTAGAGGTCTGGGCATTGTTTATTGAGAGAAATGAAGAGTTAAAAGGTACAAGGGCAAGCAGCTCAGTAAAAAATAAAGTTGGAAGTTATTGGAAGTGAATAAGAGATAGCATGTTTTCTGGTAACTAAGTGCTTTAATGCATTTAATAGAATAATGTATAATTTAATTTTATTTATGATACTCAATGCACTTTTTCTTAAGGCTAAAAGTCAATGTTTTCTATAAACATACAAGCTGTTTTTTTTTACATTTTTTACATCTGGAAGGAGAATAAAAATAAGATCAGACAGCAAAGAGTGTAAGTAGGAGCACAGGCTGTAACATGTGCTTTAGCATTGGTAATCTTAATTTTAGGTTAGTTATTACCTGTGGGTGCATCTGCAGATTTGGGATAATTGTTCTTATCAAGAGTGTTAAACTTCATTATTTGAAGATGTACACAGTGTTGTGTGTTTGTTTTAAGTTAATAGGCTCTGAGCTATGTTTTTTGAGGGTTTTCATTAAAACAAATAGTCTTGTAAAATATGAAATAGGTTCAAATGATAAGAAACAACTGTATAAAACATATAACACATAAGCTGGAAATAGTATTTTAAAAAAGCTGCCATATATAAGCAGGTTGGAATAATAACTTCTTATCATAATGGCTACACTAAACATATTTTGGAATGTGAATGACCTCACAGGTATAGAGAAAAAGGTCAGAGTACTAAATTGTATTAAGAAATGCAGAGTGGAAATAGCAATACTACAGCAGACACATCTGAAATTAAGTGAACATGTGAATTTGATAAGGAAAGGATTTCAGGATGGATATCTAGCAGAATATCAGGGACAAATAAAAGGGGAGTACTTATACTAATTGCTAGAGGAGGTCCAATAGTGATAGAAGAGGGTAAAAAAGATAACAGTGGATGATTTGTGGTAGCAAGGGGCTACTGGAAAAGGAGGACGATTACTCTTTATGTATTTGTATTCCACCTAATGCTGCTATTGTGGAGCTTAAGAAAATTTGGGGAGAAATACTCAGCTTTCAACAGAGAATATTACTTATTGATGGGGACTGAAACTTGATTTGCAACAGTGAAGATATATCTTGGGGGACCAATAAGGAAAAATATTACAAAAGAGGGTAGATGTCTGAAGAAATTTATGAAAATATTTGGTATGGAGGACATGAATTCAGCAGTAGGAACTTGGAGAGAATTTCCATATTCTTCTCCAAGGTAGAATAACTGGACTAGACTAGACGGAAATTATATTTCACAGGACGATGTGCATGTAACTGAAAGCTTTGACACACATCCAAAAATTATTTCAGATCATGCACTAATAAAAACTAACATAAAATACAGGGTAATGAAATAAAAATGAGACACTGATGCTTCCCCACCTACCTGTTAAAAGGAGAGGCATTTAAAGAATTGGTAGTAGAAATTATTTGGGAGTTATTAGGGAAGATAGAAATTTTTCAGTTATATCTAATTAGTGGGAAAAATGAAAGTGGGGGTTAAAAATAGGGTAGAAATAAAAAAATATGGTTAAGAATTAACAAGAGTTATTTAGAGGGGCTGACAAAGTCTATTGCAAAATAAGGGGAATCTCAAAGAATAAGAAAAGAACAAGAAGAGGCACAACTACAGAGTGTTAAAGAGAAAGTAAGAGAGTATCTGGATAATATGCATGAGTTTAGAAAGATTACTTTTAAGCATCTTTTTTTATAATAATTCCAGAGCACAAAAACTTTTAGCCCAAAATAGGCAACAGAAAGTAGAAAAGGTTGTTGCCAAACTTAGGGAGCCTATAACAAGAAAAATATCCGGAGATCCTATAGCATTATTAGAGATAATTCACAAATTTTATGAAAATTTGTATAAAGCAGAGAAAAAGCACAAATGAAAACATTTATGGAATCTTAAGTATGTCATGATCAGAGGTACATGAGGCTCAACATTAACAGTTGAGATAGGAGGAGATTAGATAACAGTGGTGATGTATAATAAGTCTGTAGGAAAGTCTCCAGAAACAGCTGGTATTGTGGAAATTTGTAAGCTAGGAGGGGAGAATGTGATTAAGATCTGGAAGGTTTGGTTTAACTGCATTTTAAAAGGTGAGGAAGCACCAATATCCTGGAAGAAGGCTGTGGTGACTGTAATACCAAAAGACATTAAAGACCCATCAGACAAAGCTTTATATAGACCCATTTCAATTTTGAACCAAGATTATAAAGTGATTATGTCTATGATAAATAAATGAATTGCAAAGGTGTTGGCAATATGGAGAGATGTGGATCAGTGTGGTTTTGTGGAGGGGAGACAAACATCTGACAGCATTAACAGAACAGTGATTATCCAGAGGGAAGCAGAATGTAAGAAAATGCCTCTGTTGTTGGTGGGTCTTGATGCAGAGAAAGCATTCATGAGAGCAACTTGGAGATTTTAGAAGATTACTCAGTGGGCTATATGAGGGATTGGAGGCAAGAATTGAACTGGTAGAGTTCATAGGTTGGTACTAGGCTATCAGCCCTAGGGCCTATACAAGCCTAGCCATAACAATTCCCTGGCTATTTCTTCCCAAACTATTTACTTCCCTGGACCCCTGTCTAGCAGGGCAACTGACGTGATCCCCGGGGATCTCCCTGGTGAGTTGTGTCTGAACAGAGGAACTAGGCAGGGTGTTCTCTTTCCCCTTTGTTATTTGCTTTACATTTGGAGCTATTGACAAATAAAATAAGGGACTGAGAAATTGAAGGGTATAATTGGTATGGAAATCAAGAAAAGTTGGCTTTATTTGCATGCAATATTATTCTGTACATGTTAAAATCAGAAAATGACACATCAATTTTATGAAACTTTTTAAGACAGTTTCAAGTCTCTTCAGGGTATAAAATGAATAAGGATAAAATGAAGGCTGTAGCTGTAGATTGTGTACCCACTCATGAATTGGTACTGTTATACCCATATTTATGGGGACATGAAATAATGAAATATTTAGGGAGGGATAGGGTTTAAAAAGGCTTCTGTCATGGCAGTTAAGGATATGTGTGAAGAAAGTGAACAAAAGATAATACAAAACTGATAAACTGGAAATTCTTGTTTATGGATGCGGATAGGAAGACACAAGCAGTGAAAATGTTTTTAGTCCTTTTAGTTTTATATTCAGATCAGGATTATTTTTATTAAGCAGATAAGAAGTTGTGGATAATAATTAATAAAGAGTTGAAGGATTTTTTTCTGGGCTGGAAAGAGGGCAAGGGTCATGTGGGTTAAGTTTGTCCTTCCAACAGATCAAAATGGTTTAGGATTACTTGATTTGAATGGATATTTTAAAGCTACACAGTTAAGGCTCATATACATAACACAAGCAGAAAGCTATAATTCAAAGTGGTAAGGGGTGATGATGAAACAGGGGAAATTCAAGAAATAAGTAGAGAGTGGGACTTTGGATGCAGATCCTTAAAGAGAATTACAACAGCCATACAGAATATTATATTCATAAAGTATCAGAAAATATTCTGAGCACTAAGCCAGCATGAGAATGGAGAAAGGATATATTGCTGATAGGGATGACTGCAATTAGGGGTACAGAGAATAGGCAACAGGAGACAGGAATCTGATGGTAAAAACTGGAAAAAGAACCAAGGTATTGGTTGCAAATAACTAGAGAGGAAAAGGAAATAGAATGTGAAGAGGCCAAGAAGACATCTGGATTGCAGGCTAGAGACTGTCTTCCCTAACAAGGATTAATGTCAGAGTACAGGCAAAGAGAAAGGGATAGGGGACTCTTAAAGGAAAGACCTGCTCTGGTAGAATTTTTAGTGGAAGCTAGAAGAGAAGCTGCTATTAAAAAGGGATAATTAGTAGGATATGTAAAATATTGAGCAATAACTATAGGAATCAATCAATGAAGGTTAATAAAGACTGGGAAGAGAGATGGTAAAAGCAGTTTACAAGGGAACAGATGGAGGATATATGGATGGCTCCCAAGTATGTAACAAAGTCTAGAAGATTTGGGATTTTTGCTTGGAAATGTTTGCATAGGTATTTTTATACCCCAAGAAGGCACCAAATATTTTTTTCTCATGTAAATGGCAAATGCTGGAGGTATGATGGGGAAGAAAGACATAACTGGGAATATATGTTTTGGGAGTGTAATGACTTTGCACACTTCAAAAATTCCTTACAGAGTACTCTGTCAGAAATATTGGGTGATCAAATGGGTGTAACTAAGGAAATTATTCTTTTGAGCTGGGACACTGGAACTGAATTGTGTAGACATAGTTAGGCCTTGTTAAGTTGAACTCTGGTGGCTGCCAAAAAAGCAGTTACTAGAAAATGGAAATCAAAGTCTAAGCCAATTGTATTTAAAGTATTGAATATTGTACCAGAGATAAAAGAACTTTATGTGTGATCTTTAGAAAAGGGTAGGAGCAAATTGCATAAAAAGAAATTGAAATGTGGGAACAATACATAGAGAATAATGATCTGGAAGAGGAATGAGGTTTAGTGCAGGTAGTAAGCAATTGTTGTAATGTTGGACTGATGATAGTTATACAGAAGAATATGTGTGATGTATAATGGATGGCACTGTTCCACATTAATATGGTTTGTTTTCTTTTACATAACTCATGTCTGCCTTTGTCATAAGTGATAATTAAAGAAAGGTGTTAAAAATAAAAAAAATTAAAGTATTGCCTTTTTTTTTGCTGCACATGGTCAGTGTTGATTTATTATTTTGTAAGGATTATTGGGTTTAATGCTACCAAGGTTTGGATTTTTTTTTTGTTATTGGTTCTTTGACATACATGCCTAACTGCTGCAGTCTTCTCTAACACAATCCATCCATCTCTTAGCCGGATGTCCTTGTTTTCTCTTGCATTCTTCATGTCCATCCCAAGTCCTCTTCACTGGATCATCATCTGCTTTACTGCATATGTGACTGAACTACCATATTATGTTCTCCTTGACTTTGTCTGCAGCTAGGACCACTTTGGCTCTATTCTGATGTTCTTATTTCATCATCTGTCCCACAGTGTGCATCTAAATCTCAGGTACTTCATCTCTATTTCCTCCAGCTTTCTCAGCTGCCCTGCATTCACTGCCTAGGTATCTGGACCTTAAGGAAGCATTGGTCACATCAATATTTTACACACCTTGCTTTTCAGCTTCTTTGCCATTATTCAGTCACATGCTATCGATGACATTTTGTGCTAATTAGCTGTTTTGTACTAATTGTCCTCCTCATTCAGACTTTCCTTTTCCTCAACAATGTTTTCCAGATACTTGAAGCTAACAATTTGTTCCACTATGTTCCCTTCTGTCTCAGTTTTCATCTTCTTCTGATTTCCCCATATGTTGCTGTGATGACCCACCACTGGACCAGTAATCAAGGAGCCTCAATTCTCACTACTGGCAGTAGTAGGGGATGTACATTGGGAGGATAACAAGTACACACACAGTATTTCCAAATGCAGCTCTCTGCATCAAGTGAAATTTCCAGTACGAGCACACAGAGACCACAGTCAGTCCAGGGCTGTTTTTACCCTCTTTCTCCAGATCCCCAGTAAGACTCCCCACTGGCACAGCTCTAGAGTAGAGATCTCAGCTGAGTAGCCAAGCCAAGACCTCCAGCACTCTCTCTGTCCAACCAGTGCTTCACGTCCCTGCCCAAGTAGCTCACACACACACACACACACACACACACACACACACACACACACACACACACACACACACACACACACACACACACACACACACACTTTAAAATTTGATTTATACACACACACAACTAGGAAAGGCTGGCACAGGTTTACAAGCTATACCCCCTTGTGCCCAGACTATAAATTAGTTATCACTGCCCCCAGCCAGCTCCTTATCAGCTACTTTAAGGTCCTTAACTTAACTTATGAAGTTTTGCTGGACTGAAGTGAACTTCCTGTGTTCCAGTTTCCACTATTAAAATATATACATGTAAACAGTTACAATAGTGTATGTACATTTATGTTCTATTCCAGTAGGGCACACTGTGGATACATTTCAAATCAAGCAGTTTGATATACACATGGCATACAGTTCTAATACATTTGTAATACAAGCATCTTGTATACATCATGCTGATATTCACAAATGACAAATAATTATTTATTAATTTCCAGATAGCTGGGCTGGCAGCATCGCCCTTTGTCACACTTCTTCTCCTCCTCGAAGACTCAAGCTACTTTTTCAAGTGACCCTTGAGAAAAGTTGCTTGAGAGGGATAAGCCTATCTGGGAATACATTACCCCATTCCCTGTCTTGAGAGCCCATCTGCACTGGCATTGTTAACCCCACTGTGGTGCTGCACTGTCATATCAATTGCCTGCAACCCTAAGCTCCACCTTAGTAGCTTGGCATTTTATTTATTATTTATTTATTTATTTTACATTTGTTGACCGGGATATTCTGACTGGATACATGTCCATTTTCAGCAGAGGCCCGGGGAGAAAAGTTCCAATTACACAGATAAAAAACATACATACATGCCAAGCATATTACAAAGTCTGTAAGGTGTGGCCCTCAAGAGGGATTCACAATATTAACAGTGGTTAATAGAATATAAAACAAGTGGATTACAACAACAATTATTATTTACAAAGTAATGTACAGAACAAGAAGGTCACGACAAGCATTTGTGGCCAAGAAATGAATACAGTACTGTTAAGTTAGGGAGTAGTAATGGTGATTAATCAGAGTTGATACATGGACAGAGCCAGTAGATTTTAAAATACTGTTTGAGGCCTTTTTTGAAGACACTTAGAGAGGGTTCAAGGGCAAGGTTCGCTGGAAGTAAATTCCAAGCTTTGCCAACAAAGTTGGCAAACAGGGAGTCTCCAGTTGAGTTATTAGCTTTGTGTGTTTGAACTAACAGCTTTTTGGATGAGCGTAATGGTCTGGAATTACTATATGGCTTTATGATATTTTTAAGTGAAGGGGTGTTCTCAGGTTGGTTGAGAATATTATGTGCTACTATTAGCTGATTGAACCAAAGTAAGCTTGGCAGTTCTAGCCACCCTAGTAGATTGAGGTTTTGGCAGTGATGTGTCCTACCTATACTTGGACCCGGTGGTGAATCTGGAAATATGGTTGTAACAGTGAGAGAGCTTGGTAAGCTCTGATTTATTTAAGTTACAGAGTATAGGGGAAGCATATAGAATGGTAGAGAGAAGAATGGAGTGGACGATTGCTGTCCTAGCTATTGGGGTTAGAAAAGGTTTATTTCTATATAATGAGCCAATCTCCTTATTAATGGTTTTGATAGTTTTGTTGACGTGCAGATCGAATTTGAGATTATTATCTATTCTTACCCCTAAGAGCTTAGTATGGTTATCCGGGGAAATAGAGGTACCATTGTTTGATATTATAGAGAAGGAAAGTGGGGTGCACCTTTGAAGCGCGGGTAAAGAGTAGCAGTTTAGTCTTGTTAGGATTCAACAGAAGACAGTGACTAGAGAGCCAGTTTTTAACTGTGTTAAATGTATTCTGGGTTAAGGTTTGCAGGGCTGTTGGGGAGGAGGCAGTGCAGATTAGGGTGGAATTGTCTGCGTATTGGATGCAGGTTGCTTCTGGGATGGCAGTGTGTAGATTATTGATAAAGCAGAAAAGAGTAGAGTACCTAAAATAGAGCCCTGAGGAACTCCAAGGGTGAGAGGTAACAAGGTGGATAGCTTACTCTGCCATAATACAGCTTGTTGCCTACCACTTAAATAGGATTGGAACCACTGTATAGTATGGTTGTCCAGGTAAATAGATTTCAGAGAGTCGATGAGTAATTGGTGGTTGACCATATCAAAGGCCTTTGAGAGGTCTAAAATGAGGGCTGATGATAGCATATTATTATTTCTGTTTTGATATATGGCAGTGGTGAAGGAAAGGAGGGCGGAGGTGGTGCTGTGATGTGGCTTAAAGCCATACTGAAAGACAGCCAGCATATGATTCTGAATGAGATGGTGCATAATTTGTTTGTGGATGCACTTTTCCATTATTTTGGCCAGTGGTGAGAGAATGGTGATAGGTCTATAACTGGATAATTCTGTTGAACTTCCACTTTTGTGGAGTGGGATAACATTGGATATTTTCCAGATGGGGGATAGCGCCAACGGTTAAGGACCTATTCATCAGGACTGATATGGGGAATGCTATGGCATCAGCAGCTTTGTGTAAGTACTCTGCTGGGAGAAGGTCAGCAGATAGGGTGGTGGGCTTCAATTTTTTGATTAGTGATCGGATAAGAGTGGTAGAGACAGGTTGGAAGTTAAAGGGGGAATGAGTAATGGGTGTATTAGCGGCGGAGTTAGTGTGTGTGGGAGTGAGTTGTTTAGCGAGAGACTGGATTGTTTCAGTGAAAAAAATTATTAAAGGCACTAGCAATAGTCTCAGGGGGGTTTTGGGTGTAGTTTGATGGGGTTGGAGTGGTAGATTGTCCTGGATGAAGAAGCCAGTTTATACCTGCCCAGAACTTTTGAGGATTGTTTTGGTGCTTTTGCTGCAGGCTCTGGTAGTAGCTTTTTTGTATAGCAGAATGGATTTTTTTGTATAATTCCTAAGCTGATGGTATTTCAGTTGGTCGAGAGGGGCTTTATTTGCTCGCCAGTTTGCCCAGGCTTTTGATGGCTGGCTTGATGTAGCCATGTTAAGGGATTGGGGTTCATAATGACAGTGAATTTGCTTCCATGGAGATAAAGCTGAAGTTTCTGCAGTGCCCACACTATGGCTATATATTCCTTTTCTACAGCTGCATAGCATTCCTCCCTGGGTTGGAACCTATGACATACCACCGGGTGCTCTTCTACCTCAGAGGAAGCCTGGCTGAGCACAGCCCCTACCACATGGTTTGAAGCATCCACCTGCACAACAAATTCTTTGCTGTAATCTGGACTGTCTAACACAGGGAGTACCCCAAAGCTCCTTTAAGCTTCTGGAATGCCTTATCACATGGTGGGATCTACACTAGCTTATCTGGCCTGTTTTCCTTGTCAGGTCTGTGAGGGGAGCAGCTATGGTACTATAATTGGGGACAAACTTTCTGTAGTACCCTTGTGTCCCTAATAATGCACTTGGTAACAGGAGCAGGCCATGCCTGAATGGCTTCCACTTTGGCAGGTTCTGGTCTGATCTTACCAGTCCCCACTCTATGTCCCAGTGAGAGACCTCTGCCATACCTACTTGACACTTACTGAGCTTAATGGTCAGCCTGGCCCTCTGTAGTCTGCCCAGCACCTCCCTGACATGCTGAAGGTGATCTCGCCAGGAATGGCTGTAGATGGCAATATCATCCAGGCAAGCAAGGGCAAAATCTCCTGCTCCTGCTAGTATATGATCTATCAGCCTCTGGAAAGTCACTGGGGGATGTGTCATCCCAAAGGGCATCTTCGTGGACTCATGCAAGCCAAAATGAGTCACAAAAGCTTACCTGTCTCTCTAGCGTTGGCAGTCAGGGGGACCTGCCAATAGCCCTTGGTAAGATCAATAGGGGTAAGATACTTAGCCCCACACAGCTGCTCTAGGGCTTCATCTGTCCTAGGCATGGTGTAAGCATCTGACTCTGTGCAACTATTTAATTTCCTGTAGTCCACACAGAACCTGGTGCTGCCATCCTTCTTTGCTATCAGCACCAATGGGGAGGCCCAGGGACTGCTGGACTCCTGGATTAACCCTAGTTCCAACATTTCCTATATCTCCTCCCACACAGTCTGTTTTACTCTCTCAGGCACCCTATAAGGGGCCTGCTTAATAAGTCTTTGGTGTCCTGTAGCCACATGGTGCTGCACCAGGTGGTTGCACCTTGGTTTTCCAGTGAACATGTCCACAAACTCCTGTAACACTGATCAATTTCTGAAACCTGGGTAGGGGATAGGTACTGGGACATTGCTACCCCTTCCACTGAGGTGTTAGTCAAGCCTCACTGAGGAGATCAGCCACCAGATCCCCCTCAGACTCCTCCTGTCATCCTCTGTAGATACTCAGCATAAGATCCTCTCTATCATTTAAGGTTTCATCATGTTAACATGGTACAGTTTGTGCTCTGGCCTCCTGCCTAGAAGTTCTACCATACAGTTAACATCACTGACCTTCCTTACCACTTTGAAGGGTCACTCCCAAGCTGCCTGCAGCTTGTTGTCTCTGACAGGAATGAGAACCATAACCTGCTGCCAGACAGTATACTCTCTGGCTCCAGCATTCTTATCATACCAGACCTTTTTCTGCTGTCAGGCTTCTGCCAGATTCTCCTGGGTCAAGCCCATGAGTTCCCTGAGCCTTATCCTGAGGTTTAGGACATATATAACAACAGACGCCTTGTGGGATTCACACTCACCCTCCCACTCATCATGAATTAAATATAGAGGTCGCCTCACCCTGTGCCCATACAGCAACTCAAAGGGTGAGAAACTTGTGGATTTCTGGGGCACCTCTCTGTAAGCATACAACAGATGGGACAAATATTTGTCCCACTCCCTCTTAAACTGGTCTGCAAATGCCCGTAGTATGGTCTTTAGTGCAGAGTTTAACCTCTCCACCAGACCATTATTCTTGGAGTGGTAGGGGTTGCTCTTTAGGTGTTTCACCCCACAGCATTCCCACAGACAAGCCAGCAGGTCTGATGTGAAATTGGCACCTCTTTCAGTCAGTATTTCTTTTGGGAAACCTACCCTGCTGAAAATCTATAACAAAGCATTTGCCACCTTTTCTGCCTTGATGGAGGACAGAGCCACTACCTCAGGGTATCTGGTAGTGTAATCTACTTCCACTAGGATATACTTCTTTCCCGTGGAACTTGGATTATTCAGAGGTCCCACAATATCCATATCTACCCTCTGAAACAGCTCCTCAATCACAGGCAAAGGCATCAAAGGAGCTTTGACCTTGTCTCTTGCCTTGCCTACCTTTTGGCATTGCTTACAGGTCTTGCAGTACCCTGTTACATCCCTGGAAATCCCAGGCTAATAAAAAGTAATGCATAATATGTCTGCATACTTTATGCCCATCATCATCTTCTTTCGGCTGTTCCCGCTAGGGGTCGCCACAGCAGATCACCTGTTTCCATTTCTTCCTGTCCTCTGCATTTGCTCTGTCACACCAACCACCTGCATGTCCTCTCTCACCACATCCATAAACCTTATCTTAGGCCTTCCTCTTTTCCTGTTATCTGGTAGCTTCATCCTTAGCATCTTTTTCCCAATATACTCAGCATCCCTCCTCAGCACATGACCAAATCAATGTAATCGTGCCTCTCTGGCTTTGTCTCCAAACCTTCCAACCTGGGCTGAACCTCTAATATACTGATTCCTAATCCTGTCCACCCTCGTCACACCCAGTGGAAATCTTAACATCTTTAATTCTGCCACATCCAGCTCAAACTCCTGCCTTTTTGTCAATGCCACTGTCTCCAACCCATATAACATAGCTGGTCTTACTATCCTCTTGTAGACCTTCCATTTCACTCTTACAGGTACTCGTCTGTCACAAAATCATTCCTGACACTCTTCTCCACCCACTCCATCCTGCCTGTACTCTAGTCTTCACCTCTCTTCCACACTCACCGTTACTCTGAGCTATTGACCCCAAGTATTTAAACTCATCCTCCTTCGCCACCTCTACTCCTTGTATCCTCACCATTCCTCTATCCTCCCTTTCATTCACACACATATATTCTGTCTTAGTCCTGCTGACCTTCATTCCTCTTCTCTCTACAGCATATCTCCATCTCTTCAGGGTCATCTCCACCTGTTCCCTACTCTCACTACAGATCACAATGTCATCTGCAAACATCATAGTCCACGGGGACTCCTGTCTGATCTCATCTGTCAGCCTGTCCATCACCACTGCAAATAAGAAAAGGCTCAGAGATGATCCTTGATGTAACCCCACCTCCACCTTAAACGCATTCGTCACTCCCACCGCAGACCTCACCGCTGACACACTACCCTCATACATATCCTGTACCACTCTTACATACTTCTCTGACACTCCTGACTTCCTCATACAGTACCACAACTCCTCTCTAGGCACCCTGTCATATGCTTTCTCTAAGTCTACAAAAACACAATGCAACTCCTTCTGACATTCTCTGTACTTCTCCATCAAAACTCTCAGAGCAAACATTGCATCTGCAGTGCTCTTTCCCGGCATGACACCATACTGCTGATCACTAATCATCACGTCTCTTCTTTACCTTGCTTCCACTACTCTTTCCCATAACTTCATACTGTGACTGATCAATTTAATCCCTCTGTAGTTACTACAGCTCTGCACATCACCCTTATTCTTAAAAATTGGTACCAAAACACTTTTTCTCCATTCCTCAGGCAACCGCTCACTTTCCAAGATTTCATTAAACAATCTGGTTAAAAACTCCACTGCTATTTCACCTAAACACCTCCATGCTTCCACAGGTATGCCATCTGGGCCAACAGCCTTTCCATTCTTCATTCTCTTCATAGCTATCTTTACTTCCTCCTTGCTAATCCATTGTACTTCATGATACACTATCCCTACATCATCCAACCTTCTCTCCCTCTCATTCTCTTCATTCATCAACCCCTCAAAGTACTCTTTCCATCTCCTCAACATACTCTCTTCGCTTGTGAGCATGTTTCCCTCATTATCCTTTATCACCTTTACCTGCTGCACATCTTTGCTAGCTCAGTCCCTCTGTCTAGCCAATTGGTACAGGTCCTTTTCTCCCTCCTTAGTGTCCAACCTTTCATACAATTCTTCATATGCCTTATCCTTAGCCTTCACCACCTCTCTCTTTGCCATGCACCTCATCTCCTTATACTCTGTCTACTTTCTTCATCTCTCTGACAATCCCACTTCTTCTTTGCCAACCTCTTTCTCTGTATACTCTCCTGTATTTCCTCATTCCACCACCATGTCTCCTTGTCTTCCTTCCTCTGTCCAGATGTGATACCAAGCACCTTTCTAGCCATATCCCTTACTAGCTCTGCTGTAGTTACCCAGCATACTTTATGCCCATATAACCTGCAAATGAAATGTCATGGGCTATGGCTAGATGTGCCAGATGGTAGGCTCTGGGCACTACCAACTGTTGTATTCTCTTACCCTCTAGCCCTCCCTCAGGGGTCCACTCTCTATACAATAACCCTTTGCCCCAGTATACAAATCTTCCCTTTCCTTGAGAATCAGGTGAGTGACTGTCTACCTACCTCAAGCCTTGTAATGTAGGGTCTGAGAGCTGAGCCTGTCTCAACTCTCTTCTTGTCACCCTTCCCAGCTCCCCTTCCACAGAAAGTCTGGTATTTTCTGACAGTGGTGCCTCACTGTCAGCCTGGGTACTACTACTCAACTCTGCCCTTGTAGTCACTCTGTCCAAGGGAACATCAGTACCTACAAGCAGCTGTGGGTGAACTTCAGTCTCACTGCTGCAGGGTAGCTCCCTCCCTGAAGTAGCCACCGCACCAGTTGTGGCTTTAGGTGTGCAGTCTGTCTGGGTCCCCCCCAGGCTACCAGACCCACATGCTTGTCTCCAAGCCTGACTGTGTGTAACTGCATTCACACAAGGTACTGGATTATCAAACACATTCTATATCAGAACATCTGCATGGATATCCTCAAACACACCTACTTGCTTGGTTCCTTTTCCACCCTCCAATTCAAGGTGAACCATAGCCAAAGGTATTTGGAATGGGGTCCCTCCTAAAGCTCTGACTGGAGTGGAATGCCCAAGCAAGTAGTGCTCTTCTTTAACCATTTCAGGCTTAACAATGGTTAGGTCAGATGCTGTGTCTTTCTTGGCAGTAGCCTGTTTCCCATCTACTAAGATATAACCTCTTGTGGTAGTTTGGTACCCTTGTTGTCTCCAACTTACTGTTGGCATTCTATCATTCCCCACTTGCTGGTGCTCCCACCTTTTGTTCCTCACCTTGCCTCCATGGACATCTATATGCTACTTGGCCCCACTGGTTACATTTAAAACATTTGACCCTTGATCCTGGCTGTGTACTGAACTAGTGGTGTCCCCTGTTACTGTCAGACTCTGTTGGGGCAGTTTAATCTGTCCACCATGACTTCCCTTAGACCCATGTGCAAGTGTGCAGCATTGGGTATTCATTTCCTGTACATTGATGTCCTGCTTCCTAGGTATAGGTCTCCCTTTTTCCCCAACTCATCTGCGGTATTACATTCTCTATCTACTAACCAGATTCTCATGTCCTCAGGCAAAGTGCTAAGGGCTTGTTCCCTCACCAAAAGGTCTGCCAGGCCTTCAAAAGTGGTAACCTGACACCCAGTCACCCATCTGTGAAAATAAGTGCTTAACTCAGCAATATATTCACACACACTTTAATCTGCCTTGCGTCTTCGCTCACTAAACTTTTTTTCTGTAAGCTTCAGGTGTTAACTTAAAACACTCTAATAAACAATTTTTAACAACATTATAATTTAAGCAGTCATTATCAGACAATTTAGAAATAGCAGTTACAGCTTTACTATAAAGCAAGGGAGTCAGGAACCATACCCAGAACCCTCGGTCAACATTATACTGTTTACAAACCCTTTCAAACATATGAATAAAACTATCAAAATTACCACCATCTGTAAATTGTGAAAGAAATTTACTGACCTTTGTTGCTTTTGGGGTTTGTTTTTTTCCCTTCCCCATTACCACCATGACCCTGGCGAAGAGTCAGGATTTCCTTTTCATGTTGCCTCTGCCTCTCATGTTCTTTGGCCTCCAGACATCTCAGTCTCTCTGCTGATTCTAATTCCATTTGTTTCTGTTTCCTCTTTTCTTCAGCCTCCAAATGCCGCAATCTCGCTGCTGATTCTATTTCCAAATGTTTGGCCTTCAGTTCAAGTCTCTTTAACTCCAGATGGATTTTTAAGTTCTCTGAGGCAAAGTTATACTGTCCATTTTTTGACAGTTGTACATCCCCAATGCCAGCCTGGTTGCCCCCTGGTTGTTGAACTGTGATGCAGCTTTAACTAAGGCTGCAATCATGTCTGCTTTAATCAGGTTGGCATGCACCAGTCCTTTGTCTTGTCACATCTCAGTCAACTGGCTCCTTTTCAGCTTGCTATACTCTACTGCTGACATCCTTGCCTGGTCTCCTTGACTAACTAAGCTAACAAAAAATATAAATAAAATTATTGTGATATGAAACTCTGAATGTTTACCATGTGGCTGCTTGAAAGTACAAACACTTTCTTTGTGACCACTGTTTACAGGCTACAGGAGTTCAGTATCCACACCACTGAAACCCAATATGTGGATATCCCACTACTGTCAACCAATAAATATGTGATGACCCACCACTGGACCAGTAAACAAGAAGCTTTAGTCCTCACCACTGGCACCAATGGGGGATGTACATTGGGAGGATAACAAGTACACACACAATATTTCCAGAAGGAGCTCTCTGCATCAAGTGCAATTTCCCTTAAGAGCACACAGAGACCACAGTCTGTCTGGGGCTGGTTTCTCCCTATTTCTCCAGATCCCCACTAAGACCCCCCACTGGCACAGCTATAGGGTTGAGATCTCAGCAGAGTGGTCAAGTGAAAACCTACAGCACCCTCTCTCTTGACCTATGTGTTTCTTGTCCCTGCCCCAGTAGCTGACACACACACACACACACACACACACACACACACACACACACACACACACACACACTCTTTGAAGTTTGTTTTATATACACAACACAGATCTGGGAAAGGCTGGCACAGGTTTACTAGCTATGCCCCCTTTTGTCCAGACTATAAGGTAGTAATCACTGCCATCAGCCAACTCCATATCTGCTACTTTAAAGCCCTTAACAAAGGGTGTCCAATGTTACTTTACAATATTAATATTAACAAAAACAGTAGTTTGACCAAGAGTAAGTCTATTAGGAGTGGCCCATACAGTATCAGCAAATAAATATGCAAGTACTTCAAAACTTAAATATGTCTCACATAGATCAGCCACAGTGAAAGGTTTAAGTATATTTAATAATAATAAAATAACAAGAAAATGCTCAGTATATATTCACAGTGACATCATAGTTCAAAACCACAGGAAATATTTAAAACAATATTGCAGGAAAGTCTCAAATAAATTAAGAAGAATATCTAAGCTATGCTTCACTATATTCCTGACCAAATCTAAGAGAATTATATTGTTCCCTAGAAACTTACTTAGAGAGCAATGCAGATGTGGTGAATGGATCTTCTGGTTGTTCTCAGGTCAAAGACATAATACAGAAAGCTGTGTGTCTCTCTCAGAGATCTCTCAAATTAATATTGCAAATATTACTGCTGGGCTTGCTTGAAGAATTACATCATTTCTTGTCATCTGACTTCTAGTCCCCAGGCCCAAAACAACCATTGATGGCAGCTGGTAGCCTTTAGCATCTCCCTGTAGAAATACATAAATAGGGCATTTTCCTCAGATATTTGGCAGATGCTGGAAGTCATAAAACAATAAAACACTTCCAAGACAATACAGAAAGCTCCCCAGTACAGACATTCTGTCTCTAGCTGCCATAAAGTAATTTCATTTCAGCTATTTTTCTAAAGTTTTGCTGGACTAAAGTTAACCTCTTGTGTTCCAGTTTCCACTATTAAAATATGTAAATTTAAACAGTTACAGTAGTGCATGTACATTTCTTTTCTATTCAGGTAGGGCACACTGTAGATGCATTTCAAATAGCACTTTGCAAATATCCTTAAGCAGTTTGATATACACATGACATACGGTTCTAATACATTTGTAACACAAACATCTTGTATACATATTGATATTCACAAATGACATGTAATTATTTACAAACTTCAATGCTGGCAGTATCCCCCCTTTTTCACAGTTGCCTTGACTACTGTCTTGTCTGTACTGTGCTTCATCCTTTGAGCCATCAGTTTTGCATCTCAGTCTTCTATCATTCGATGAAGTTCCTGTTCAGAGTCTGCTTGCAATACCACATTGTTTGTATACAGAAACTTTGTAGTCCATCACCAGTATAAATGTGAATGAGCCTAAAGATAAACCCTGATGCACACCCACTCGCACCGGGAACCCTTTTGTGAGTTCAGGCACTGTTCAGAGTTATGTTAACTGTTCCTTGTGCATAACCTACACTAATTCTGCAAATGTTTTTTGGACTTTGAACCATCAAGAAGCTGCTTAATTTAACCTTTTTGAGATGTTGTCATATTCTTTCTCCAAGTCTAGGAATGCTTATTTGGACTCTTCTCTTCTTTTATTTCCATTTTCTTCTCCACTATCTGTTTCTCTGAAAACATCAGGTCAGTCATACTGCAGCTTTTTCTCAATCCAAACTGATCCTCTCCCATCTTACTTTCTACTACTCTGCATATTCATTTACCAGTCATCATCTCCAGCGCTTTTGTGTAGTGTGACAGGAGTTTGATACATTTGTGCTGCCCACAGTTGTGATTTATCCCCTTTGTTCTTGTACACTGGCACTAGAATACTTTTCCTTCAGTCATGTGGGCTATGCATCTCCATGCTGCAATAGGTACCCTTAGAAGCCACTTGTTCCTTAATGCATCCAACATCTCGATCACATCGGCTGTGATTTTATGACAGCCTGGTGTTTTCTCTGAATGGGGCTCTTCTTTCATTGCAGGCTGTGCGAGGGGGGAATATGGTATCTCTGGTATTTTCTTCATTCAGAAGCTTCTTGAAATACTATTTCGATCTTCTTTTGACATCCTCTGGACCAATGATCTGATTATTGCTGGCATCCCTTTATTGGAAATTAACTGGGGTAGAGCACTGATCCCAGATGTCCCATTTCAGTCTCATCCCAGGGGCACAGAAAACAATTTTAGACCATAACATGATAAACAGAAAAAATATAGGACACATAGAAACAGGTAAAAAGCAAAAGTATTCACAAAGGCAAAATAAATGTAAAAACAGCCATGTTATTTTGCATGTGACTGCTCTCTTATTCACTAGTTTCTTTGCCAGCTAATATTACTTCTTAGTCCGGTCCATCTTTTCTGTCTTCCACTTGTTCCCACATTCCTTCTTTGTTTTGACTTCATCATTCTACCATCAATTTTCCTTCTGTACTTTATTTTCATACCTAGGTTGTCTGCACATTTGTTTTGTTGTCTTCATACCTGCTGTTTTGAGGTGCTGATATTTCTACAACTGCACCAAATTCCTCTTTTTTTCTGAGGTGCAAGAGCCATGGTGATATCTTAAAACTCTTTTGCATGCATTCACTTCAGTCAACTTCTAGGTCTTCAGTTTAGTTTCTGTTGACCTTAGAGCCTTTCTGACTGCTGCTTGCAATGGTTTATGCTGGAGGGCTTACTGTTTCTCTGGGGATGACTTTAAAATCTTTGATTTGACCCCACTGTTTTTCTTTATTATGAGGAAGTCTGCCTGAGTTGAATGTTGACCATGCTTGTATGATCATGTGACTGTCACTTTTATCAAACCATTAAGCCATTTACCAGTCAGAAGTCAAGAATTGCCTTTCCATTATTCCTATTGCCCCTCCTACCTGGTCCAAGGCAGTGCTTGTATCCTTTTTTGTCCATCCTGATATAAGCATTCAAGTCCCCCTATTATCAAGACCATCTCATTTTGACCCACTTTATGTTCCTGAATGCCATAATTTTCTCACTATCACAGCTCTGTTGTGTGTATAACTTGAGATTATGAAGACTGCCCTATACTTACACTGGAGTCTGGTTGCCATGAGTTTGTTACTGATTCTGATGACATCTCTCAATGTCTTCAGAACTCTATCTCTTGTCACAATTTTCACACCATTTCTAGGGTGACATCTCCCTGAGTAATAGACTCAGAATCCAAGGCCAAAAGGCTTTTCTGTGCTGCTCTTCCATCTTGCCTCTTGGATATGCAGAATAAACACTTTCCTTTTTATCATCATGTCATCCACTTCCAAACTGTGTCCTGTCAGTGAACCTAAATTCACTGTAGCAGTCCTTGTTCATATTTGGCAGTTTTATGTCCAGGTTTTGCTCAGCAGAACTATCCCAGAGAACCCAGGCTGGACAGCTGGATACTGTCTGGCACCTTATTGGTCTAGGGATACTGGTCTTTGTGGTTGGCATATGCTGAATAATATGGGCCTGTAGATCACTACGCCAAGTAACTAATAACTGAGCACTTATGCTTTAGTCAGTGTGACCAACTCAATAACAGCCAATTTTTACACCACAAAGAAGTTAATCTTGTCTTGGCACACAGTGTTTTGCTCATGTTCTGTTATCTAGAAGATACTGCTCACCAACACTGTGGCCTAAAGTGCTTGGTCCACATGACACTTCCCCCGATATGGACCACAGTTCACACTGTTGTCCACAACTCATCATTTTGAATGTATATTGTGTCAAACCACTTATATTCAACTGGAAGATCCAGCACATTCCATCCTTGAGATGGAAACCCCAGCATGTATTTTTTTTTGGAAGTGTGACTGCACACAGACACAAGAAGAATATACAAACACCCTGATAGTGGCCAGAAGTTGAATTGAATCGTGGACATTGGGTCTGTCAAACAGCTTAAACAATACTTCCCCATGTTTATCTACTGTGCTGTGATGTGATGTTGAGAAGTGGATAGATACACAATACTATGCACGTCATTAATGATGACCTTCAAAGCATTGCATAACTCATCAGAATCCAAATACAGTGGTCATTGAGACCAGTGTGACATGTAAATCACCAAAGACATCATTATTTTTCATTTTGCAGTCAAATCCACAAATAGAAGATCCACAAAATAAGGAAGGAGTTAAGCAAAGCCAAAAATGTCAGAAAGCAGAGCTTCACATTGGAGAAACAAAGACATTCTTTTATTAAAACATTAGTACTTTTGCCTTACTAGTGAAAGAGGGTTTTTCAAAATAAACTAACAATTCACTTTGTCTGCATTTAAGCAGTATAAATGACAACACATGTTAAAATAACCAATCAGGTGTCAGAACAAATAAGCAACCACAACTTAACTAAAAGATCAAAAACATAATGTCTAAAGCTTAAAATACTTTTAAGACTGGTGTTTTAATTCAATACCAGGAAGTGCTCTACATTTAATTTAATTTTCAATTATAATTTCCTAAATTCAAGGGTTTTGTAAAATGTTCTCAAATTTGAATATCTCCTACAAAAAATAATAAATCTTAATTTAACCAAGTTTTCTGCAGTTGTGCGTTTCTGAACTTTGCTACAATTTTTATCTTGGACCCTTAGGGGAATCATATGTTGCAAAGTCAGTGAGAATTTCTTAGTAGAAAAAAAATGGCTAACCTCTATTTACAAACAGGAAACTTTAAGAGTAGGCTTAAGTAGCTGTTCTGATCAAGTAAATGTGTCTGCTTTTTCATCAGCTGCTGACACCCATGGAAGATTAAGCTATATTACTTTTAGACCTCATCAAATGGACAAAGCAGTTCTCCTCCTTAATATATATGCTAGTTGTCTGAACCTTTATCTTCTAGGATCTATTACTTTACTTTAATAGGCTTATGAGTCTCTGCTTTATTATAGCTGCTGTAATCCAGTTGTGTATCAGGTGAAAGACAGAAAATTGCAAAAATCTTGAATACAAATGATTTCTTGACTGTTCTGTACATAAGATAATTTTTTATTGAAAGTTTTTACCTTCTATCATGAAATATTTGATAGTTTTCTTATTAATGCAGTACTAACTAATCAAGATCTAGAATAGATTGTTTCTTATTGTCATATTTTTCTTAATCCCATTATAATTTACTGTAATTCAACAAAGATACTTTTCAGGTAATTGTAAGGCATGTCTCTACGTAGACCCTGTTAAACCTTTAACCTTAGAAAAGGCTCAGACTGGGTCTTGAATCTAATATAGTAAACCTTAAAACAATAGACTTTGTGAATCACCCTTGGATATTTTTTACTGAGATGCCATTTCAAATAAAATCCTTGATATTCAATGTATCATTAAAAGGTAGGATATGGGATTATGGTGTGTTCCAAGTATCATTCTTAAAAAGTCCACAAATAAACGTAATCGAGTGAGAACTTTTTAAGATATGCAGAAATAGCTTTAAATCAATTGAGTTGAGACCAGTCAAATTTCTGAATGGTCACAAATGCCATCCAAAATCTTGATATCAATAATTCACACACACAAATGACATACTAATATTCGAGCTTTAAGTGTTGACAAAGCGATAAATGATATTAGTACTATTATATTAAGCCTTTAGTCTTTTTTTTTAAACTTAACATAAATGTGTTGGTACGATTCTATAAAACTCCCACCTATATAGCCATTGAACATTCTATGTTACTAAATGTCCCATTGCAATTACAAGAATGATTAGTTACCATTAGGTAATTAAAACTCCATAAGGCCCAAGGTCTTGATGACTTCACTTGTTACTTTTATAAATTCTTTGTCTGCAAGCTATAAAAATGTTTAATGTCTTTATGTTTCTCCAGAAGAGAGGCATTTCAGTTGTGAAGGTCAAACTGTTTTTTTTCTACATAAGCTAAATAAAGATCATCCTATAGCACTTATTAATGTAGATTTCAAAAATTTTGCTTTCATTTACCAAACAGATTACAACACGTTTTACTGCCACTAGTATCTCTGTTTCAATCTGTTGTTAAATCACAAACCTCAGATCACAATCTCATTAGAGACTTAGTTCTTAATGAATAACATTCATAAAAAAAACATTTTTTTGTTGGCTATAGATGCTGCTAAGGCCCTTGTCATATATATTTTTGATTTCTATTCAATGCATTACAGAAGCTAAATTTTCCTGAATGGTTTGTCAGCTCAATACATGTTCTTTAGGCTAGTACTTCAGCTCATATCTATTTAAGTTTTATCTTTTCACAGTGTATTACAATTACAAATTTTACTAGGTAAGGTTGCCCTGTTTCCTATATATATACTGAACCTTTCTTCACTTTTCTTCAACTTTTTCTATTCATTCTGATATATTTTATGGTAAAAGACTTACATTTGCATCTTTTGTTGATGACAATAATATTTACTTTCAATAATCACAGAATTCCATTCCAAAACTCCATCCATTATTAATTTTGTGAGTTAGTACCTTAATATTAACAAGTCAGTATTATTTCCTCTGATAACTATTGACATATTAATAGATTTGGTCTGTTTTGGATTAAACTGTCAACCTTGCTGAAATACTTGAGAGTTACATTTTCTAAAAATAACTAACACATCCATATAATATAGTGATTTTGAATTTAAAATAAAAACTCATCACTCATTAATGGCCTGATTGAGAGTTTTCACTAAACAACAACGTGCAAAGTACTGCTAAACTTATGAAAACATATGAAAAATACTTAGTTTTCTATACCCCTTAGTAAACATTTTTATACATTTTTTATTTACTTTAATGCTTATTTAACTCCAACCAGAAACTTTTGTGTCTAGTTTTCTTTCCTGTCTGTTTGGTTTGTAACCAAATCAAGATCTGCCTTTGGAGTTGCCATAATCCAGAGTATTCTTTGGGTTCAGACATTTTTCATAGAGTTTTGCACTCTCCGTTTGTAAATAAACTATTTATTTTATTTTATTTATTTTATTTTTATTTATTTTATTTTACATTTATTTACCAGGTAGTGTCTGACTGGGCTGGATTGCCCATTTTCAGCAGAGACCTGGGGAGAAAAGCTCCAGTTACCAATCATTACAGTTATAAAAATGCAGAAATTACACCAGAAACATAGTAGTAAGATACAGAAATTACATCAGAATTAATTGAAAATGAAAAATAAAAATAAAGTACAATATTTACATCAGATCTAATTGAAAAATAAAATAAACCTTAATGCAACAATGACTACTTTTCTTAAATTAATAGCTTAAAAATTAGAAATGTAAAATCTCTAGTGATATGGAAAAAAAAAAGTGAGAGCAGAAATGGTGAAAAGCAGTCCAAGAGCAGGCCTAGCTTAGCAAAGGATGTTTATTCAGACATTTAGAAGTCAATGAATTCAAATTTTTGAATAACTAATTAAAACAATAAGTGAGAAGGTCACTGAAAAAACATTCAGTAAAACAAAATGAAAAATCGAGCAAAGCTAGAACTTCCACTAAGTAACATCCCAAATCTCTTGTATCAGAGGCAAATGGGATATATGCAAATGACCCTTATGAACATCAGGTGTTTAACTAATGGGATATATGCAAATAACCCTTATGAACATCAGGTGTTTCAGCTAATTGATGATTCTGAATGCCCATGACTTGTTTCATCGTTTTAATGGAGTGCTTTTGGCACTGCTCATTTTAGCCTTCTTGAGAAATTCTGGGGGTTACTACATCCTTGAGGGTTGTCCAGAGAGAGAAGAAAGGAAAACATAAATGCTTCATTTAAATTGGATTGGGATGCAAGAGGTTACAGCAGGCTTTCCTCTCAATGAAACAGAGTACAAGCCATCAGAAGATTTAACAACCACTCATGTACCTTCAGAATCAGAAGACAATGGCTGAGCCTACCAGTGAGATGATTTATCTGAGCCAGTATATGGGTAGCAACAAGATGACAATTGCAGACAACCCATTCCCAAAGTATGACTGCCTCTGGACAAAGAAGTTAGGAGTGGGTGCCCCCTGCTTCTTTATATAAGAAACCACTGCAGTGTTGTCAGAGTGAATGGCAATTACACCACTAGGAAGGGAGTCTTGGAACTCCTACAAGGTGAAAGGGACAGTCTTCATCTGTGGAATATTTGTTTGGAGATATTTATGTGCAGATTTGCCTATTTTCTTCACCCAGTGTATTGTACTGTCTACTTCAAACAGTGAATCCATACCCTTTAGCAGAAGTGCCTGTGGTCATTGCCATCATGGGGATCAGGTCAGAAATGGTCTGCAGAGAGACAAAATGCAGTCAACAGAACACCAATGAAGATAGCCCTTGCATTACTTGAAAATCCTTACTGGCAAAACTAGAGGGTCTAAAAGCTGATTACACTGTACGTTGAGTGTCCATTGAACGTTTTTCATGAACACTGTGGTGTGAAGTTTCATATAGTTTGCAGAAGCTGTGAAGCCCAGTGCTCAAAGACAGAGAGAGAGAGTGTGACAGAAATTTTTCTTGAGTTTTGTTGTAGAGCAGGTTTGATGTAAAGAATATTTGCCATAGTAAGTTAGAGACTTACACTGTAGATAGTGAATATTATGAACTGAGATAGCATTATATGAGATTGTGAGACTGATCATTATGCTTGAGGACTGATACAAGTTGAATAGAAAATCACTGAAGGCAAGCATTCTCTCCCTGAAAGGCATTGTTAATAGCCAGTTTTCGAGATGTGGAAAGACAATGGAATCTTGGAGTCAGAGACTGTGACTGTGGACATGCACTTAGCAAACACTTGGGGTGGAACTGTGATAAGATCAAATGGCAGTGTCAGGAATTGAAAATGACTGGCTTCAATGAGAAAATGTAGTACTCTCCTTGGATCCTTGTGATTTTGATGTATATGTATGCATCCTGACTATCCAAAAAGAACATTCAGTCTCCTTTGTAAAGAAAGGGAAGGATGGTATGAAGTGGTACAAGTCACCTTGATAATAAACTGATTTAGGTCACTAAAACTGAGAATGGGACAGAGGTTCTTATTCTTTTTTAACACTGAAAATAGCCTGAAATAAACACCACGGCCTTTCACATCTGGGTAAACCTCTTGGATGGCTCTATTTTAATAACAGGTTCTGTGCCTGTTGTTTTACTACAGCCTTTTGATGGGGTGGGAAGTCAGGAAGGGAAGCAGACTACAGACTGTGGGATCAAAAAGAGAAATAAATAGCCTCTGAATGTAGCGATCTTATCCAGGTCTATATTACAACGTTGAGTGCACAAGTGTTTGAATGTCGTAATATCGAACTGGGAAGTTTGAAATGCAAAAATAGTGAAGCCATGGAACACCGATTTTTTTTCCCAGGGAAAAAAATCAGTGGGTTGTTTTTGCAGATTTGCTATTTCCTCCACTGTGGTGCGATCTCAGAGTTGGTATATTTATATTTAATTTTTTTTTTCTTTTTTGGAACAGCGATTTTTTTTCCCTGGGAAAAAAAATCGTTGTTCTAAGTGTTCGGGATTATAATTTTTCGCTTACATGGGGTCAATAAATCAGCGTTCGCTTTTTTAAGTGTTCGCTAACTTAATATAGACTCTCTCTCTCTCTCTCTCTATATATATATATATATATATATCAAATCATAAGCATGAATCTCAAAACTGCAACAGTTTCCAATGTTCGAATATCAGCAAATCGAAAAGCAGATTCACTGATTTTCGAACACAAAAGTCGAATACATAGTGTAATGAAGTGTAATGCAGGGGGGCAAGCTCCCCTGCACTCCCATGTGGGGGGCTGTGCCCCCACACCCCCACACATTAATGTACTAACTCCAAGATCACACTACAGTGGGGAAAGGGTCCATTTTCCAATCCCCACTATAGTGCAATCCACCCCAAAATGCCGAATCTGCAATGAGCAAATGTCACTGTGCATTCGCTCATTGCACATTTGTAGCATTTTCCATTCAATGTTTGCAAACTTTGCAAACATCCTTTCGAACATCTGCTCTTTGCCCGTGTGCAGAATGCACACACACACACACATATATATATATATATATATATATATATATATATATATATATATATATATGTATATATGGGTCTAGGACACATGCTCGACTAGCATATGTCCGAATCACAAAACATTGAACACACATACACGAAACCGCTTAACACTGAAAAGCGCTTCCGTGTATGTGTAGTGCAAAACAAAATTCTACATTTCTGCAGAGGGGCTTCGCCCCCGTGCACCCCCCACACACCCCCTACTTTATTATTCTCAGTCCAAGATCGCACTACAGTGCGGAAAAGTGAATTTTCCCTTACACGCACTGTAGTCCGATCTATGAAACAGGCACACATACACGGAAACGCTTGTCGATGTTAAGTGCTTTCATGTATGTGTGTTCGATGTTTTGTGATTCGGACATATGCTAGTCGAGCATGTGTCTGGATCCCATATCACATATATATATATATATATATATATATATATATATATATATATATATATATATATATATATATATATATATATATATATATATATATATATATATATATATAAGCAAGCACTTTACATAAATTTAGGGGTTGGGAGGGTGGCCTAATGGTTAAGGGGTTTGCCTTACAAACACAAGGTGTGGGGTTTGAGTCTCACAAGGGATAATTGGCTAGGCTTAAAATGTCTCACAAGGGCAGTTAGCTTAGTACTAATCTATGAACCTAATCTATGAACAAATTACTGAAAGCTCAAATTGCATATGGTCAAGACCATATGCTCAAGCTTTCAGTAAATCGAATGTGTAAAGTGTTAAAAAATAACACTTAACTTAAAACATTACTTGCACACAGAGGCAAGGATCCTCGTACGCTCTGTGTGCAAGTAATTTTTTTTTTTTTTGCGATTTTAAAAGGAAACGGGAAATCTCCCGTTTTGCGCTTCCACATGTTGTTGTATCTTTCGGCTTTTCCCAGTTAGAGGTCGCCACAGCGAAACTCCGGTCCGCTAATGATTGGCAGTAGATTTTTACGTACCGAGTTGCCAGCTCTGATGCACAACCTTCAACAAAGGTACGCCCATTCACACATCTCTACACAGAAGATGCTTTAGCTGAGAATCGAACAGGACAACGTCATACTGTGAGGCGACGATGCTACTGCAGCACCACCACCGCAGTCACAGAGCGAAATGGGAGATTTCCCTTTTCCCCACTGTAGCACGATCTCTGAGTTGGTATATTTAAATAGAGGAGGGTGTGTGGGGTGCAAAAGCGATGTATGACTTTTTTTTTTTTTTTTTTTTACATTTCTTTTTAGGAGTTCGAGTTTTCAAAAATCGATTTTATGGTCTCGACCATATGAAGTTCAGGTTTTTGGGAATTCGAGCTTCTAAAGTGAATCCATATATACATATACATATATATACATTAGTAAAAGTTTGAAGTGTACATGTTTTTTTGTTTTTGTAGTGGAACAGCGATTTTTATTTTCCCTGGGGAAAAAAAAATCGCTGTTCTGTGTGTTCAAAATTCTTGCATTTCGAACTTCCTGGCTTGATATCACTTCATTCAAACACATGTGCATTCGATGACATGATATAGACCCATCTTATCCACCTGTCATGACTGAAGTCCTTCCACATTGACAGTTGTTGATACAGATGACACCAAGCCCCCAGGAGTGTGAAAACTGCACTCTGGGGACAGCATGAATTATCCCTGATTGGTTTACTGAGAACCACATCCTTTGGGAACCTGCCCATTCTGGAAAATGCCACATCCTAAATAATGTTTTCCAGAACCTCTTGATTAATCTGTTGGGTTTGCTGGAAACAGAGGTGGGACAAGCCATAATCTATTCTTAAAATGGATGCTAAAGAACATTTATTTTAGTATTTGTTAACCAGGGTAGAACACTGATCCACAGGGATCTTTGTCAGGCTTGGACTGGGAGCACTGTCTGGTCAGGGTCACACAGTAGGCAGTTGGAGTCTTTCATGAACTGATCTTTGTATTTTTCAGTGAATTCTGTTAGAAATGACCAGACATGATAGTAAAACTATAAAGCATACTTTTGACATCCTTCAAGAATCATTTATTTATTTATTGGCATTTGGCGACTGGGAGAGTCCAACTGGGTCAGAAACCCATTTTCAGTGGAGGCCTGGGGAGAAAAGCTCTAACAATAGTTATAAAATTTGACAATAACAGTAAACATATAACAATAAATTTTAAACAGCATTAAATAGATGCATGAGATACAATCGGGAGAGAATGTACATACTAATTTACATATTGGATAGAAAAAATTAACATTACATAAATATATTTTTACAAAATATAAATAATGGGTTGGCAAACAGAAAAACGTTTGATGGTTCTGTAAAGAAAACGTTAATCTTTAAGGAAATTTGTGTAAGTGAAAGGAGTAAAAGGTAGAAGTAAAAGTGATGTTTAAATGTAAGGATGAGCTATTAGGGAGATTGTGTAATGTGTTGTATTAAATAAATTAGGAATTAGTGGGAAGGGAATGTAGAAAGAGCGGGAAAAATATGAGGGTGTCAAAGGAGAAAATTTAAAATAAGTAGGAGGTGAGGAGGGCAGGAAGAAAGATGTGAGGAGAGAAAAAGAAAAAAACAATAGGAAGGTGGGGGTTAGATGTTACTTCCATGAGTTCAATAGGTAGTTTAGTGTAAGCTTGAACTTTCTGGTGTTATCTATATGGGTAATATTGTTTTGTAGATTGTTCCATAGCTTAGCTATGATATAGGAGTAGAGACACTGGTCATCTCTTTTATTGAGTTTGTGTACTTCTATGAGTTGTCTGTCAGCAGAGTGGAGATTTCTGGTGGGAATGTGAGCACACAGAATAGATTTTAAGGCAGGACAGCTATCAGGTTTATATATTAGCTTTTATACAATTGTAAGTTGTAGGTAGTCAAGATAGTGGGGGAATTTTCGCCAGTTTAATTGTTTTAGAGTATTGCAATGGTGGGTGTGGTATGATGAGCCTGTAGCAAATTTGGTAATTTTGTAGTAACATGACTGTCGTTTGGTTTTGAGTGTCATGTATAGATTAGTAAAAATACGAGCACCACAGAGTAGGGAGGGGATCAAGTGGGTATTACCTAGTGTCCTTTTGGTGTTTGGATCCATTAAGTTTTATGTCTATAAAGTGTCTCTAATTTGAAATGAATTTTTTTTAATGGAATTATGTATATGTTGGTCAAATGTGAGTTTGTTGTCTATGGTGATACCCAGTAACTTAGCACTTGTTATGATTTCAATCTCTGTTTTGTTTTGGGAATAGATTTTGAATTCAGATTTGAATATTTTAGGAGTGAAAAGTAAAAGTTTCATTTTGTTGGGTTTAGCAGTAATAACAACCCTAAACAATTCTGGTCAACCATCAACTCCATCTTCCACCCAGGAAAAGTAGGAACCCCTCCACCAAACAAAACAAACTCCTCTGAAAACATTGCCACCTCTTTCAACACTCACTTCACACAATCTGATCTATCACTAGCAAAACAAAACAACCCCTCTCCCCAACTCCCTCCAACTACACCTAGTAACCTGCCCACTACATTCACTTTCTCTCTTATCCCTACCTCCAACATAAAAAAACTCTTATCAAAACTAAAGCCCACAAAACTAGCAGCTGACAACCTTCCAGCTGAGTACCTTAAAATTGCAGCTGAAGCCCTAGCCTACCCAGTTGCAATCCTGATTAACCGATCTTTATCTGAAAGCTATGTCCCTTCACAATGGAAAATATCCCACGTTATCCCCCTTCACAAAGTTGGGCCTTCCACAGAATTCACCAACTACCAGCCCATAGCAATTCTGTCTCCTCTATCAAAAATACTTGAGAGATGCATTCACTCTCAGGTTCTAAGCTACCTCCTTGCTAACAACCTCCTATCTAACAGACAGCATGATTTCCGACCATACCACACCACAACCACTGCCTTACTTGCTTTCACTAATACAATCCTTCAACATAAAAACAACGGTTATTTCAGCTCTGCAACTTTCCTAGACCTATCTAAAGCATTCAACATGGTCTCTCATAAACAACTCATCACTGTCCTCAATAATCTATCCTTCTCTCAGTCTGTCACAAACTGCTTCCAGAGCTATCTGACTGACCACTATCAATCCGTTGTTTGGCATAATAATAAATCCCCCCAACTCCCTGTCTCAATAGGTGTTCCCCAAGGATCCATCCTTGGACCCTTACTCTTCTCCTTATTCACTAATAATCTAGCCTCTGCTACCAAACAAGCCACTCTTGTACAGTATGCAGATGATTCCACCATCATCTGCTCAGCCCACTCCCTACCTGAACTTCAAAAGACCACACAGGAAGCCTTTTTTTCAGTTGAAACTTGGTTTTCAGATGCGCAATTAATACTTAACCCAAGCAAAACAAAACTCCTCATCTTCCAACCCACCAAACACAATCTAAACACCCACCAATTTAATATTAAAGCCAATGACAACACCATTATCCCCCCAACAGACCACACCAAACTACTTGGAGCTGAAATTGACAATAACCTCAAGTTTCGCATCCACATCTCGTTAACCATAAAAAAAGTACACAATAAACTAGGAGCTTTATACAGAAATAAGCAATTCCTCACCAAAACAGCCAAGAGTTCAGTTGCAAATAGCCACCTTATCTCCACCCTACTCTACGCCTCTCCAGTATTTACCAACCTAAGGCAAAGTGAGTTAGGTAAACTCAAAGCTTGCTACAACAAAATAGCAAAGTATGCCACTGGCACAAACTACCATAGCCACCACTGCACCTCACTTACTGAACTAGGCTGGCTAGAACTCCCTCACCTCCTTCAATGGTACCAACTATCACTCACCCACAAACTACTAAATCATCCTCTAAAAGTCCCCTCTCTCCAAAATCTTCTCCAACCCTATCATACCACCAGACCACTACTCTCTAGCAACAAAAATCCATTACAGGTAACTAGAACCAGGAACTCTGCTGAAGAAGCTCTCTTCTCCTACTCCATAGCAAAATTATGGAATACTCTTCCTCACACTATAACATGTCATCACACACTAACTTCAAGGCTGCTCTAAAATCTCATCTAAAAGAGCACTGGACATGCCCCTGTAACAAAAATCTCTACCCCAACCTCTCTAATCCCTTTCTTGCACCCCTCTAACTACCTCAGATTGCAGCCAAATACATTGCTTGTAAACTTATATCTCAGCTGTAATCTTAGCCACTGTTATTCAAGGGTAATAGCTGCTAATTCAGCTATTAAAATACTTGTTAGTCCTTATGGCACCAGTGATATAAGTGCTGTACCTTTTAACTAAATAATTTCATTTTGAACTATAACTGTTTACTACTATTGTTAAACAAAACCTACCTATACTTCTTGTAACTTGTAATTAATTGTTTTTATTGTGGAGCTTTTCTCCTTGGGCCTCTGCTGAAAAAGGACCTGTGTCCAGTCAGATATTCCTGGTCAACAAATATAAATAAATAAATAAATAATTTGGCCATGATTCTATTGAAGTAAAGGCATTCTGTGTTTTTACAACATGTCTGGCATGTTGTTAGAGGAGGAAATGATAGTGGAATCATTAGCATATTGGATTAATGTGCTGTGTTGGCATGCAGTGTGTAAGTTATTGATGAATATATTGAAGAGTTGGGGTCCGAGAATGGACCTCTGTGGGACACCAGTTTTCTTAGCCTGGTATTGAGACAGACAACCTTGCCACTTTACACATTGTTGTCTGTTGGATAGGTAGCTGTTAAACCACAGCTTGGAGGGTATTGAACAACCTAATGATGGTAGTTGCTATAGACGTTTGTCATGTGTGAGACCATGTAAAAGGCCTTTGGCAAATCTAGTAGTACTGCAGAGTTGTTTAGGCTGGCGTCTCTGGCTTTGTTGACTATATCAGTAAAAAGAGATAAGAGCAGTTGTCATACCGAGTGCTGGTCTAAAGCCATGTTGAGTGGATCTAAGATTTTTATGGATAAGATGGTTTAGCAATTGTATATGTATGGACTTTTCAAACTGTTTGGCTAGAGGTGAGAGAATTGAGATGGCTCTATAGTTTGTTAGCTCATTAGATTTACCTCCTTTGTGCAGAGGAGTTATGATGGATTTCTTCCAAAGAGTAGGGACATGTGATTCCATAATGGATTGATTGATAAGAATGCTGACTGGATAAGCAATGAAGTCAACAGCGAATTTTAAGTATTCTGGTGGAAGATTATCAGAGGATGTGGAACACAGTTTTAGTTTGAGAAAAAGTATATGGATTAATGTTGTAGATACTGGTTGCAGGGAGAATGGAGGTATTTGAGGATTAAGTGTCAAAGGATTTTGGTAATGGGGAGAAGAGGTATTGCTGTCCTTATTGGTTGTTTGAGGAAGGGGGGAATGAGATTATCAGCAGAGTTAGAATTTGTACTAGAGTTAGAGTAGATAACTAATTTAACTATACTATTGATGAAGTGGGAATTGAACATATTGATCACATCAGTTGGTGTCATATCTGTGTTTGTAGAAGAGTTTTGTGTGGACCCAGGGGTAAGAAGTGATGTGATGGCTTTCCAGAAAAATTTTGGGTTGTTTTTATGGTTGTTTAATTTCTGTGAAAAATAATTTCTTTATCAGCTTTGACTATTTTTTTTTTTTGCTTTATTATGTAGTTACCTGTAGATTTGGAGATGTTTATCACTTCTATTGTTTTTGCCAATATTTCCATGCTCCATCTCTGATTTGTAGGATTTGTTTGGTGGATTTGCTTAGCCAAGGTGCATGATTAGTCTTTGTACTTTTTGTTCCAAAAGGGGCTAAGTTGTTGAGGATATCCAAGAATAGTTTATTGAAATAGTTGACAGCATCGTCCAGAGGTAGAGTTTTTAATATTGACAAGTTGAATGATTTTAATAAGCTATTAAACAGGTTTTGGATGAAGTTAGTTAGGTTTCTAAATCTTTTGTAGGTATGGATTTTGGGCTTTTAGATGGAGCTTCTATAAGTTCATGTGGGTAAGTGGTCACGTAATGTACTGGGAAGTGTATTGGAGTTAGAGTACTTATAGGGGTCAGAGACAAGGATCCAGTCTAGGGCAGAACATAACTTATTGTTGTTTTGTGTTCTAGTGGGAGTGGTGATAACTTTGCAAAGCCATAGAGAGTGGTAGTATTTGTTTCTGAGCCAGTGGATCTCCCATGATTATTGTTTCATGAGAGATATATTTTTAGACATCCATGAAAGAAAGTCTTCTAGTATAGGGATGTTTTGGCCTGGGGGTATGTACACTACTGCAATACAGAATTGTTTTGTATTGTTTATTTTCAAGGATGCAATGAGAATTTCAGCATTGCCAAAAGTGGGAATTGATTTAGATAGAGGTAGAACTGTATAAATATTAGGATAAATTAATGCTACACATCCTGCTTTTTTTTTTATTCTATTATTTCTCAGTATATTATAACTGCATGGGAGAAATTCTGTGTCTTTGATGTGTGGTTTTAACCAAGTTTCAGTGATGACTACTATTGTATTAGCCAGGAATGAAATTTGGTTATTTTGTTACAGATGCTGCGTGTATTCAGCGTGACTATCATTACATGCTTTGTGGAGGAAGTTTGAGAAGGGTGAGGTCCTGAGGGTTGCAAGAATTAGGGTGGATGTCACCACATTGGGTTAGGTTATTAAGGTGGGAAAATATTTGTTTTGGTCAGTTAGTGTTTTGTACAAACGTGAGGCAAAATATAGCTGTGGAGAGGGTTCTAAGGAGAAGTCTAGTATTCTTCTCTTTGAAAAGTATAGTATGTTAGGCTTGATAAGTCTGGATTGGGTAAGGTGAGTGTGCGATAGTTAGGGATCTTAGGGTTAGGGATGGGTTAAGGTAAGTGGATAGCTAGTAGTGTATGCATGGTTTAGTGTAGGGTTTTGTGAAGTGTATGTGTGTGGATTATTTATTTTGGTGTGCTTGTGTTGTGTGTATGTTTGTCAGAACAACACATTTTTCCCTGGGAAAAAATTCGCTATTCTGAGTGTTCAGTGTTATAGTCTTTCGATCGAAATGGTTCGATATTATAACATATGAAGTTTTAAGACTTCGATGTTATAATATAGACCCCTGCTGGCCACTGTATTGCTTAGAGGTACTTTTTGAGCAAACAGCTGAATAAGAACAGGTAAAAAGTTTTAGGTCACTGGGGTGTTAGGGGGACTGGAATAACATCCAGGAAGTCAGGATTTCTTTCATCTTTAACTCTCTTTTTCAGACTACATCCACTACAATCCTCCCTACAATGCCTCTATATACTATGTTCTGCATATAAATCTATGTTACTTAAATATTATTGTCACTTTGAGTAGTATAATTATGCACATCTTTTGGGAAAAAAAAATACTTTTGAGTTTTTAATTCATTTTTGAAACAATGGCTACTTTTTTTTTTTTTTGTTACTTTTTTAATTTCTGCAAGTTTTCCTGGATCTTTTCTCCCTGGACCTCTACTGAAAATGGACATGTATCCAGTTAGACTAGCCCGGTCAATAAATTTAAAATAAAATAAATAAAAAAATAAATAAATTTATTTTACAGCACTCATTCCAAAGCCGCTGGTCACTGTATTACTCAGTGGTACTTTTTGAGTGAACAGCTGAATAAGAACAGGTAAAATGTTTTAGGTCACTGAAGTGTTAGGGAGACTTGAATAACATCCAGAAAGTCAGGATGTTTTTCGCAGCGCTTGTTCCCAAACTACTAGCCACTGTACTACATGAAGGTACTTTGTAAATGAACAGCTGAATAAGAACAGGTAAAAAGTGTTGAAGACAGTGGATTCATAATGCAATCAAAACATGGTCGATGTACTTGTACCACCAGAATTGTGGCTGTGGAGAACTATAGAGAAAAAGAACAAGATATGGTTAAGAAGATTATTTGCCACAAAGCTGTATTGTAGTAGTTGGGGATATAACTATGTGTTAATGTTCATATCTGGTGACTCTTTCAGTGTTTTGGCCATTTCATCTAGCAAGTGTCTCTGGAAACTTTGTATATGCATGTGGTAATTAATGCCCCCAGGAGAAAGGTAATTGCCCAAGGAACATGGCTACTTGTTGGGGAGCAAACAACCTTAGGCTATGGTTCTGAAATATTCTTACATGCAGCAGAAAACATGAATTGGTTTTCATCCACGTTATGCAACCAGCAAGGCTGAAGCAATTCTCATACAGATAAATAATTTTGTTTGGATATTAGGCATAGGACCCCTTTCATCCGAATTCTTCTAGACATTATTTAAAATTAATCTGACCATTTTGACAACCAGTGGTACCACCCAAGAGGAAGGACCTGGGTCACTGCAAAGTCCTGCCATGATATAGTTTGTCTCAGAATGTCTTGCGGAAACTTAGCTTTGATACTGGTATCAAATAACATCCAGGTATACTGGTTTCAAAGCTAAGTGGCATCAAAACTACCTCTAAAATTTCCCTGAATTTGGGGTCATCCTGTGGTAAAGTAGGAGAGTCATATGTCTGGTTTTCCTCAGTGAATGGGGTGGGGACTCCCCTGGTGAGTCTATGTGGTTCCCTATTCATGCAGCCTCAACTCCTTTTCTTAGATATGGATAGTCTGAAGAAGAGGAGGACTGACTGCATGCTGGACACATGAATGGCATCCTATCTAGAGACTCTGATCCCCTGTCATCAGTAAGAAGAGCAAGCAAGTCAGAAGTAGCAGTTGAGGATCCTAGGTGAGCTGTGTTCGGGATCATTTTAGGAAGAGTTTAAGGTCAGAATCTGCAATGTCAACATCAGGGCAGTGAAAGTTAAAGGCATCATACCTGAAGAGGCAATGCTGATGCTTATGTCAATGAGGCAATCAGTGACCTGCCAGGTAACTCAAACCAAGCACAGAATAGTAGGGTCAGGAGGTAGATCACATAAATCTGGCAACAAAGATGCCCTAGAACTCCCAACACTTCTGGAGGAAAGACACCTGAGACCAAACCTGCACTCTGGTATCAGCTTCCCCAGATAGCCTGTTCCAGGTATAGACTTCTGGATAAAACTGAATCAGGGACATTTCATTATAGAGCAGGTGGAGTACTCTCTAAGTAATCTACAATAAAAGAAAAAAAATCATAATTCCTGAAGCCATTATAAATAATACAGGTTTTCCAACCCTTTGATTTTTCTAGTAAGGAATTGTTGTACCCCTTGAAGTTGTATCTGATGGCTTGTTCAAAGGCCCAAACCACAGCTCTGTATTCAACTACGGGTTGGAGAGATAAGGTATAGTGATCTCCCAGCAATTATTAGACGTGGTCTTCAGAATTAGCCTGACTATACCATTTTGATTTTGATAGATACATGTTGGCTAAAGTTTGTTTAAATTTATTGTCCATCATTATCCCTTCATCTTCAATGATGGTGCCATTTTTTTATGATCTGACTATTGATTTTGTTACCATAATTTGTTCTTTTTTGCCAAGTCTCACAATATAGGAAAGGTTATGTCATTACTGCTATACCACATACTTATTTTTGTAAGCCATCTTGGAGAAGTTTGGCATCTTTAATTAAAGTTATTATATCGTACAGATTATGATCATTAGTTTATCTGGCTATGGACACCCCATTTTTCATGTTTTTGCCTGAGATGAATAGTCCAAAAAGAAGTGACTCGAGTACAAAATTATGTGGAGCATCAGCAGACTCCAGTAACCTGCTATCCTTACCTGTGTCCTGCTGCTTAACCGTTTTTATTCACTGGATAATATGGACTAACATTTTAATTCTTCTAATGTTGTCAGTTGTACTGTTATGTGGGATACCATGGTTAAGATAAACTGGCAAGCGCTATCAGCCTGCCATCAAATACTCCTGTTACCTCATGGAAAAAATGTCACGCAATTCAAAAGGCAACATATGTTCCTAGCAAACACAAAGTATTCATTGTCTGACAGGAATAAATTTCCCCCTTCATTCAGAATAAGCTGCATTACATTGCTCTCATGGGTTCATAGGTAGGCATTAGGCTATTGGCCCTATGGCCTATATAAGTCTAGCCAAAAGGTACCCATGCTTTTGCCACACAAGAAAAATATTTTTCTGTGCCCATGTCAAGCAGAGCCACAGAAGTGATCCGCGGGGTGGATTTTCTATCTCCCATCCAATCATCAAGATTTTTCTTGAAGAATGCTAATGAGGAACTTTGTTTGATATAGATAAGTAGTTTGTTCTGAAGTATGGAAAGTCTCTGGGACTGGATTCTATCCCTCCAGCATGTTCTGATTATTGTGGTGACAAGGTTTAGGTCCCTAGAGCGTGTAGCTCGGTGGGATAAAATTACACAGAGTGTCAGTAAGGTTGATATAGCCCCTCCCCTTTTATGAGTCAGTACCACCACAGACTATTGTCATCTGAGTTCTTAATTTTAAGTTTGGCAGTAGTTATCATACCTGTAGAAATACAGTGGATGACTCCAGATATATCTATAGCACTGTGACATATACATATTCTAATCTGCAGTTTGTTCAAAATCTTTGTGTAAGTATACTTGTGGGGTCCTTTGGCTAAGTGATCACTTCGTTGCATGGTGATAACATGTTGCATTTAAATGTTTCCATTTCAGCATTCTGATGTAATTGAAAATATCTTACTATAACTTTTAATTTTTAAGACCAGGTTGAAATGGCAGCACATGATACAGAAGTTAACATCGCTGCCTCACAACTCTTGATTCTCCAGTTGAATTCCTGGCCAACATGTTCTCTATGTGTAGTCTGCATTTCCTCTCTGTGTCCATGTGGATGTTTACTGGGTGCTACTGTTATACACATGTATGGGGTTTGTGAGTGAATGCATGAGTGTTTGCTTGCATCCTGCAACTGACCTGCATCATTTTCAAGATTAGTTCTCTTCAATTCACCTGCTGCTTGCCAGGATAGGCTAAGACATCCCCATGATCCTAAAGAGTATAAAATGGGTATTAAGTCAAATGAATGAATGAATGCATGAATGGAGTTTTATTATGAGAAATGGTGTGTTTCTTTGGTTATCAGAAGGATGATTGTAGAAAAAGAAGAATTCCACCTGCTGATATTCAGACTGCTTTGCTGGCTAGGAATAGAAAGACACGCTTTTTTGCATTAAGCCATTTTCATGGAATCTTGATTTTTAAAGGCGGTTATTTCATTATAGATTCATTTAAATCCAGCAGGTGTGAAAGGTTACACACGTGTTGTAGCCTGACTAGATCCTTAGATTGCTAATTGCTAAACTTGTTCTGACAAATGAGGTAAAATTATATAATCCAAATAAATACAAGTATTTTGTGAACAGTACATACTATTTCAAAATGCAAACAAATGCTGCACCACCAAAAGAAAAAAAAATCTCCTCTTTACAATTATTATAGTCAATACTTTCAAAGAACTTATGTTGATATCAAAATGTATTATACTGTCTACATCCCAGATTTACATAGTCCTGTAACTTTTCATAAATGTATTTATCTTGGAAACCATATTCAGGATTGACACATAGCATGAACATCACTTTTACTCAGCCAGACTTGATCTTCTTATGACAACAGTTTCTTTCTATGAGATACTTACAAACATGTGGAGTATGCATATTTGCATAATAACATAAACACACTCACTATCTTTTAAGTAGTGCAGTATACAGTTTAAATATTATTTTCCATATTGCCTAAGGTTTCAGTTTACACCATGCAGTGCTGTGTAAGTCACTTGTTCTGGGCAATATCTATATATGGAAATGTTACATATCTTCATAACAAACTCACTATCATCTACCAAAATCTGTATAATGTGTTTTGAATGTACAGCAGCAATGTATTTTCTTTTTACCAAGATGGCATAATATCATACCTCTCAACTGTACAGATTTTTGTAGAATGATTTTTTTTCTACATATTTTTGGTCTATTCCTCATAAAATTTGTGGTTTTCTGTCAAATCACTGAAGAAGTAAGTCACTAAATAATACTAAATAATGACAGACATTGGAGTTTCAGGCTTTATTTTCTTTGGAAAATACATAATGATGTAAAACCTGTTATTCTAGCAACTTTCTAAGTTTATAGGAGTGATATTTAAATTCTGTTCCTATTTTGGGGCCTTTGTCCCCCTACTCTTTTTGGCTTTGTCCAGATTTCTTGCACTGAAAGGTTGAGAGCTATGATGGCATTTCACATTATATGCCCTCTTTAATTTATACATCAGTCATGAAAATATGAATGAAATATGTGTAAGAATTTATACTGGGTGCTTAATATGCTAATTGCAATACAACCCACAGCAAACAAATGTAGTCTAATGTTATTTCACACATCTTTCTTTTTCACATGTTGCCAGTCTTTAACTATTGAGTCAAATTCTTAGGAAGACATTTCCAAAGTTGTGATGTTCATGCTTCTGTATTACAGGATATGCTGATAGAAAAAAATAGAGTTACTCCAGAGTTCATGGGAATAGGTTATGCTCGTTTCTTTGTAATCCCAAGGAAAGACGTTTATAGTTAGGCCTATTCTCAATATGTCAAACCTCAACATACACTTGAGTTTGAAAGTTTAGAATGGTTAGTGTTTAGCCTTTAAACACTGCTGTTCTTCAAGATTATTGGCCTTCAAGGACATGTATTGGCATGTTCTAGTTAACCACCAAGGTAGAGCTAATCCAGAAGTATAAAACCAATAAATCACAGATAACTGGATTGTAGAGGAGCTCTATGCAGGAGACCAATAAAATTGTAAAAAGCAGCTTTATTTAACGTATTTAACTCCAAATGTATACAGAGCGTTTTCGTCCGAGTATCCCCCAGACTTCATCAGCATCAAACACATGAACATTCACATTAGCCTAATTTATACTAATCCCTTGATTGATAAATTGACTGATTAAAATCTTTTTTTTTTTAATTTTAAAGACATACTGTTCATAAAATACATGTATATAAAATGGAATACATTATTTGCCTAAGCAAAATCAAATACAAATACAGTATGAAAATGTCTAAAACCATGGTAAAGTAAGCTTAAGATAATAAATATTTCAATAGATATATAATAAATATTTGATACGGATATTATTAATTTCATAGAAAAATACAATATAACTATAAATAGCATAAAATAATTCAAGTTAAGTTGAAAAATCAATACCCTCAATACTGTGTAAATACATTTATAATTTAGTAAAAAATAGCTGCTATATTTAGTGTCTCGATAATAACAGTAAGGTTTGTTAATTAAAAATGGCAAGACACCTTGGCAGAGCAACAGTCACTATTCCAGTTTCAGTTTTTTACTTACAGTTAGTGGAAAGCGAATTGGAATAAACGCCTCACATAATTGATGGTAACCATCCAAATTGATAGCCAAAAGCAAGTTTGTGTTGGACAATAACTGTCTGTTAAGATAGCAGCTGTTAAAGTTTCACGCCTTCTGCAAACGGTTTACTGTAAAATAGTCAGCGAAACACACCGGCTGTTTAGATCCCAGTAAATTTTTGAGTTAACAGGTCGGTTTTCACCTCACCAAACAGAAACTTGTTCCACAGTTAAACAACACAAGCTATTATGTGTTGAAATTCGGTCTTCACCTCATTGCAAATGGAAACAGCTGTCCAAAATACACTTTTGAAAGGACCACAGCAGTATAATCTTGTAAATACGAACACTTTATTGACAAAAAACTGGCAAGCGCTTTCACCTTGTAGGCTTCCTCAGGCCAAACACATCACAGAGCTTTTAACATATATATATACTTTAGGTCTGTGTGACATCACTTCCCTTGTGCTTGACTCACATTCAAATATTTAAAGCAACACTAACTATATAAAAAATGTATATAAAATGCAGAGTATAATGTTGGTCGACTATAAGCTATTTCCAGTGAACTAGTTTTGTTTTTCTCATCAGAAGCACAATTAAGTGCCATTACTTGAACTTGGGTATCTAATATATGTTCAACTGAAGTGCCTTTATTTGAACTTGGGTATTTAATACATGTTCGACTGAAGGGTTTAACATTAGTCCTGATAATTTTTAAGCTTTATATTTCCTAAAAAGCAACTGAGTGCAGGGTTTGTACTGACATGTTATGCCTAGAGAAGTATTTTAGTCATCTATCCATTAACATTGAATGGTTTTATAAGTTTGAGATTGTTTGCTTGGCTCAGCTACTCCTACTTGGTATAAGTTTAATTGTAGACTTTTATTTTGTTTTATAAGGTTTTATTTTTAAAAAATGCTTACTTGATGTCATTTTAAATAATCCATCTTAGCATAGCAGAGAGGGTTCAAATTTAGAATAAAAGTATGACATTCATATTTACATTTTTATTTATTATTATTATACAATTGATTTTAAGTAGTATATGTTGAGCTGATTATAGTCGACCAACATTATACTGTGGAACAAGTTTCTGTTTGGTGAGGTGAAAACCGACCTGTTAACTCAAAAATTTACTGGGATCTAAACAGCCGGTGTGGTTCGCTGACTATTTTACAGTAAACCGTTTGCAGAAGGCATGAAACTTTAACAGCTGCTATCTTAACAAACAGTTATTGTCCAACACAAACTTGCTTTTGGCTATCAATTTGGATGGTTACCATCAATTATCTGAGGCGTTTATTCCAATTCGCTTTCCACTAACTGTAAGTAAAAAACTGAAACTGGAATAGTGACTGTTGCTCTGCCAAGGTGTCTTGCCATTTTTAATTAACATTTATAATTTAGCTGCTCTGAGCTTAAGTAGAGGTAAAATGCAGATAGAATAATTTAATCCTGGGAATTTATTGGCTTCCAATGTAATTTGCCAAAAAGTTTCCCTAAACTCTAATTTTGTTTCCCAGGGACCCCCTCTTACTTCCTTTGGGACCATTTCAATAACAAAGAAAAAGAACTGGGCATTGTTACAATAAAGTGTATGTCTGTACAATAGTTAGTACTATTTTTCTTTTTGACATCATTTAAATGTTAATAAATTCTACGCTTCAGATGTTGCTCAGTTTTGCAAACATAGAAGGCATCACAAGATCCGCATGTGACCACATATATTAGACCTTGTGAATTACAGCTGGAATAATTAATGTTGACAATTGTCCTGTTCCTAGCCTCTATGCACAATTCTTCACCCTGTAATATATGTTTACACTGATTGCAAGCCCCACATTTAAAAGTCCCTCTTCTTTTATGTGTAAATACTTGTAAATTAGCTGCATATTCCAATAAATTTATGATGTTCTGACCTTTTTTAAACACTATCTTGAGAGGATTATTTTTAAACACCTCCAAATCTGTGAACTCTGAAATTTTTTTCCATTGTCTTTCCAATATGGATTTAACCTAGTATGCGGTCCCACTAAAATTAGTAACAAAGGCCCTACTAAAATCTTCTTGCACATTACTTATTATTCCTGTTGTTGTTGTTGCTGTTGTTGTTGTGTCTTTTGGCTTTTTCCGGTTAGGGGTTGCCACAGTGGAACTCCAGTCCGCTAATGATTGGCAGTAGATTTGTATGTGCCGAGTTGCCAGCCCTGACGCACAACCTTCAACGAAGGTACACCTATTCATGCATGCATGTCTCCACACAGAAGACGCTCTAGCTGAGAATTGAACGGGACAACATCTTGCTGTGAGGCAACAACGCTACCGCAGCACCACCACCACAGTTTTCGTATCATTCCTGTTGTATGGGTAAATAAACCAGTACCCAAAACTGGAGTATATTTGTTCTTTCTCCCTTGTGTGACCTCTGTTTGTATACTGTCTATAAGTTCTGTTGGGTAGCCCTATCTGTAAACATACTTTGTAGTACCATACATTCCTTCTGAAAATCTGCATCACAGGAAGTCATACGGCTTACATGAACATACTGTCCCTTAATAATACTTTTTTTCTGAAATGTTGGGTGTGTACTACCATAATTAATGTAGGTATTTGAAAATGTGGGTTTCCTATATACCATGGATTTAAACCCACTTCCAGTCTTATGTATTGTAACGTCCAAACAGTTACATTGCCCTATTGTCACTTGGTGTGTAAAGTGGAGGAAATGTGTAGTTTGACTTAAATAATTCATAAATTCTTCCAGTTTAATAATATCTGCTATCCAAAATATGCAGATATCATCCAGGTACCTGGTTTATAAATACCAACATTGTGCATAAGGACATGTATGTATGAATTTATGTTCCCAAACTGACAGAATAATATTGGCATAGGTGGGGGCACAACTGGCCCCCATAGCTACCCCTTGTTCTTGCTGATAAAATCCCCCCTCAAAAAATAGAAAATTATTTCTTAACACAAGTTTCGCCAGTTCCAAACAGAGAAAAATATAATTTTCTGAAATGTTGGCCCACTTTCTTAATTCTTCCGCAAGCCACAATAATCCTGTATCATGTGGTATGACTGAGAATAGATCCACAATATTAATACACAAAAATACTAAATCATCCACACTATATTCAGGCTATATTCTGCCAATGAAATCCCAGGAATCCTTAAGGATATGTGGACCCCCCCCCCCATATAGCCTTTAGTTTCCAATCCAGAAATTTGCTATAGGTGCTATCTTAGAGCCCTCTGAGGCTACTACAGGCCTAAATGGGGGGTCACCCACATCCTTGTGTACCTTGGGTATACCAAATATGTTCTACTTCTCACTCCACACAGGAATTCTTCTAACTTTCAACAAGCAGTGACTATTTCAGTTTGCATGTTTTTCTGTTTATCCAGACACAGGTCCCAGGGTTTTCACTGACTGCTTGGCCCTGACACTGACAATTTCAGCTTAAGAGTTATTTAATTTTACCCATAAATTGATGACTGATGCAGGCCTGCTCAAAGGAACTCCTCATAGGAGTATGATGCTGTTTCTATGGGCAAAATATCAATCGTACAAATATAATCATTACTTCAGAAGTCTGTGGAGCCAAAGGGTCTACTCCTTGGAGAAGTATTACCTGTGATTCCCTCTCTTCTTAAGGGAATAAAATTGTAGAAAATATTCCTATAATGGAGGCTTCAAACTGCAGGTGGGAGTGCATCCGAGTTTTTTCAAAGGGAGGAGATTGTGGTCTCCATGTAATCAAATGGAAACATTGGCCATTGAAATTAATTTGAAGCGGAGAGACATTCTTTGTGCTTAAAAGTCCTGCAAATAGCCTTAGACACACAATGATAGTAAAGTACATTAATAAGTTAGGATTTTATCTTACAGACATTGTGGAATGTCAGTGAATATTTGGAATCTAGTACTTTATAAATGTTAACCACGTGGTAGTTCATCTGCTTGGTGCCTGCAGTACCAAGGCAAATGCCTCCGTTTGCATGAACAAACTAGATATGGAATGGCAAGTCTCATGTTTCTTCACATTATAAGCAAGTGATGTACTCCTTCAACAGATCTGATTACTGTTCAAAGAATTGCTACCTTCCTTTTTATCGATGTCTGAATATGACTCACAGTAGGACCTAGCAAATATTTCTTGTGTGCCTTTCTTTTTATTCTTTGGTGTAGAAAAGAACTTGAAAGCTATACAAGAGAAGGCTGAAATGATTCTGGTCTGTCTTGGTGGAGATAACTGCGGTTGTCTCATCTTTACTAGAATGTTTCCTAGTTATCTTTATTTACCTCTCATAGAGGATCTTCTTTCCTAACAGAAAGTTAAAGTTCTACAACCAGCCTTAAACTGCCTTCACCTCATCGCATAAAAGTTAAACATTCTGTTCCTGACAGCTTGCAAATCTGGGAAATAAAACACACGTTTTTTAAACAAATGGTACCCATTGTATCCCTATTTAGATTATGGGCAAGTAGGCTTGCTTAAAATTTGTGGTTAGTGTGGAATGGTTCTAGAAATTTTGCTTGTATTTGATTGATGGTCCCTTATCCCTCCACATAAAATTTCACTCCATTATTGCTCTCTTTCAGTTTTTTTTTCCATTCTCTCCACTTCTTATTGTTATCATGAGCTATTTTCATGACATGATGGTGGCCAGAACACAAGAGCATTTCCATCACTCTTTAAAACATGTCTGTACTTCTGGTGCAGAGACTGCTGATAGACAGCGACAAAGATGGGAAAAAGTGACATTCACAATATGACTGGAGTTATAGAAAGTGAACATGAGGAAATTATAATTACAGAAGTAGAGGAAGGATGCTTGGATGATACATTCCTTGTGAAAAAGATATCTGAGAGTGATTGGAGAAAAAGTAATGAATGGAGAGATGTAGTGGAGAATTGCTGTGTTGTGCCTGAAGGGTGGTTTGATATTATCTGTGTAAACTGTGAATTATAAAGTTGAATGAAGTTTCTCAGAAGGTAAAAATGATTGGGGCAATGATTTATTGGATGATTGGTATGAAAGAGAATTGACCATAGACTTATTCAGGCTGAAGAAAAAGGATAGAGTTAGATTACAAAGCAGAAGTCATATGCAGCAGTTGCAGACACTGGCAGTCAGATGATGCATGATTGTTTGTTTATTTATTTATTTATTTCTCAGTGTTTACAAGGAAATTCCAACCGCGTTTTCCATCATTTTCAGCAGAGGCCCGTGGACAAAATCTCCACAGATAAGAACAAATACATTACATAATAGAAAAAATATAATACAATATAGACAATACAGTGAATTATGTAATATCACATTACATAGGATAAATGCAGAGTATCTTTCATACACATTTTAGTTATTGAAACATGAGGCAGTTGATCACAGAGAGATTTGACATTTAAGAGTAGCTAACTTATCTAGGACGATTTTTAATTAGAACATGAAAAGATGGATAGTGCAGGAAGGGAAAGGATTATACTGGAGAATGTATTTAAAGAAAAAAAAATAATTCTAGTGTGATACAGTGTATATAGATGGTGGGATAGATAGAAGGTAAAAGCATGTATGAAAGAATAAATCTATCAGAAATAGTGGGTTATAGACTGGAGTGGAAATGATGTAAAGCAGGACAGAAAGCAGTAGAAGCCCATTCTGAGTGCTAGTACATTGTAATTATATTAGTGTAAAAAAACTAGACTGTGTGTAAGATTGACAGAAGAGAAGCTGAAGCTAGATAAAAGACCTCTGGTAAGAATAATGACAAGAAAGGTCAATTCACACAAACCTTCATGTGCAAGATATAAAAGCATTTATCTGTTTGGGTACCGAAAAAAAATTAATTGTTCAATTTAGATCTGCTGAAAGTCAGTTGGATGACAAAATACTTTAAGAAGAAGTTCACAAGGTGAATGGTATTAGATCTACGTGGGAGGAACAAAACCTGAGGACTTGGATGTGGGAGTTATGGGGCAAATTTGATGCACTAATGGGGAAATCATGCATTTACTAAATGTGGCTTTTATTAATGGTCAAAGAGGTACATTATGGTATTGGGGGCAATCTAAGATTGGCTACTGCTGTGATGCTTTTGAATGTGTGATAAATGATTACTCAAAAAATTATTTTATTTTGTTTTTGTTGGCCAGAGAAGTCTATTTAGGCAGTGCTCATTTTTAGCATAGTCCCAGGGAGAAAAGCTCCACAAAAACTACATGAATACATACATAATTAGTAAATGTTTTATAGTAGAGTTTAAAATAGGTTTAGTGACACAGTTTTGTTCACGTATATTCAGCAACATCACTTCTACAATTCTACAACATGAAATGACAATATATTTATTTGGCTGAAAACTGTTATGCTGAGAAATTATGGGAGTTGTGGTTAATGTTAAGGATGTAGGGCAGTATGAGAGAGATAGAGGATGAACAGACAGAGCAGACAAAAGACAGTGGGTAGTGTTTTAGTCTGTGGGTGAAAAAAAATGACAGGAGATGGATGTTAAAATGTACAAGGATGCCTATAATGCTTATATAGGTAGAGGCAGAAAGAGGGCATAGGAGAGGAGGAAGTTTTAGTTCATGCAATGGAAATGATTGTAGAAGACTACCCTGTGAGCAGGGTGAGCAAAGCCAATATTGTTTAGATGATGTTTGAACAAGGTTTTGAAGCTGTTTGTTTATTCTATCTGTTTAATATGAGTAGAAATGTTGCTTCATGGGTTTGATATATATATTGGAAATAGAGGAAATTTCCAGCAGTGTTGTATAATTTACTGATAGCTACTAGAAATTTAGATTGCTAGAAGATTAGATTGTGAAGTTCTGTCATAGGTAATTAGTACAGTAGAGTGTTTTCTAATGCAGGACATTTCTGAGGAGAGTATAAGAAGTTATTAGCAGTGATTAGTTGTGAGTAAGTTATTTTGAGAGTTTAAGCCAGATTAGTTGTTTTAATGCCAGGCAATGATGTGTTTTGTCAAAAGGCTAGTTGTGAATTTACTCAATTTATAGTAGCATGAGACCAGGTTAGATTTACACATAGTGCAAATGTTAGAATAGGGGAAGCATGCAGTTGTGCTAGAAGAAGACTGTAAGCTGATGCTGAAGCAGTTCATATAATGTCTGTGAAATATCACTTGGCCCTGTGAGGGGAGCCAAATTTTAATGATTTTTATTAATGTCTTGTAGTATGCAGTAGCTAAATATAAGGTTTTTATTAGTTATGAGTAACTGCAACATGTAGAAGTGTGCTACAGCATGGTGGAAATCCTTCATGCTACTGTAGTCACGTGCATGCTTTAGCATGCATTTTAGGTAATGTTCCCTAGACACTGAGAAGGGGTTAATGGTCCACATACACCAGTTATAAATGCACTGCCCATTGTCCACTGCATTTTTATTGCCACTGACATACCCATTGGCCAGCCTGCTTCTGATGCCTGCCATACTGCCTGCTGTCTGATTTTGTCTTGTGGGCCATGGGCATGACTTTCCCCTTGGGCATTTGATTATTGAAGTTTTAGGCATGGCACTGCATTCTTCTCTTTGCCCACAGGATTTCAAAGTAGCCATATTTCTCCGCAGCTGAATATCACTTTAGGCATGTGTCCCCAGCCAAATGTGCCACAGGGAAATGTCTCACTGTCTAGGTGCCTGAACCCAAATGCCAGAGCATGGCATGGGTGCAACTGCACAAGTCACCAGAGGAGGATCTTAAGCCAGCTGATTCAGGCATCCAGATGCTTATCAATAATGTCCCCACCATTTCCTCCAGCATTTGCTGAATGACATATGTGTGACCTTCTCTGTCACTGCTTCCCACAGGTCTTACTGCAGCACCTTCCTGAGCAGGGCCAGTGACATTAGCAGCTGTTGGTGTTGCTGAGGCTGTGCAGGTGACAGCAGCAGCTAACATGTAAATCTATACTACCTGTAACAGGTAGATTCACCTCAATGCTCTCTGTGTTGCTCAACTGTCCTGTTGTGCAGCTGTGCATTTCCTTCAATATATTAAGGGGCTGTGAGGAAAGAAATGGGAGTCCATTAACCACTGCATGGCACACAGTGGTACACTGCATGTGGTGGTTTAAGCCATGGCTTACTTTCAGTACATAGTTAGTAGCCGCTCCCTCATCTTGACCTCTCATCAGGCCAGAAGTACCGGTTTCTACATTTCAGATCACTGTATGGTGGTGGCATTGCTCACCATTATGTGGTATGCCTGTGGCATGTGTAACATCTTGTGCCAGGCTGTTCCAAGCCTCTGTCTTATATCATTGCCCTTAGGTTGGGAGGTTGGTATAATGGTTAAGGTGTTTACCTTACAAACACAAGGTGCAGGGTTTGATTCTCACACAGGGTACTTGGCTAGGCTTAAAATGGTCCACAGGATCAGTTAGCCTCGTACAAATCTAATCAAGGATCCCTGGTCTGCAATGCTAGAGGAGGAGGTGGTGGAAAAAGATTGTTGATTCATTGGAACACCACCTTTGTGATCTACTCTCCTTTTTTGATGCCATAGTTCAAATTATAATGGTTTTCAGAGAGAAATGCTTCAAAGTTTGCAGTTACAGATAGGATAGTGGTAAAGAGGGTGGGGGACAGAGGAGTGGAGATGCAATGAAAAGTGAAGCTAATATATAGTTTTACTATGATAATTTCGCAGGTACTATACTTGAAGGGACAACCGACACACTTCTTGATTTAGAAAAGCTGTTATCGGTGATAGCTGAGAGGGGAATCAAACCCATAGCTATCATCATGTACATTCTAAAAGATAAAGCCTTAGACAAATTGAAGTACTTGTACAACATAACTAAAGCTTATACTTCAGTACATAGTAATGAGATGTCTGGAACAAATGTATTCATACAAAAGAAAAATGCTTCTCAGACATATATTCACCTCACAGTTACTATGATGGAAAGAATAAAAACATACTTCCCAAATAAGCAAGGATGGCACGCAACCAAGCATGGAAATCCACACCTACACATCACATCGCACAAAGCCTTACTTAACATGTTGAAGTAAGTCTACACTATGACTGAAGGCTGCACTCAGACAGACAATATCATCAGACCATGTATATTGACAAAGAGGGTCTGAGAAACATTATTGTACAATCAAATGTACGCACACACACACACACACACACACACGCATGCATGCACGCACACACACACACACACACACACACACACACACATACACACACATTCTCCTGTCTGATGTTGTAAGTACTATAATTAAAATGAAAAACCTCCAATTACAAATAATATCACAAAAGACAAGGGATGTGCCTTGAACCCACAAGCACTGGGAGAAGGTGAAGGTAAAGATTTGACATCTTGAGCCATTTTTCCAGTTGTATGAAAGCATGCATGCATGCAGACAGACAGTAGTACCATCCAACCATCATACTGTGGCCTTTGAACTATTGATGTAGCAGAGAAATGGTGGTAATTTATAAAACCTATAGTGTATGAAACTCCGTCTATATTAACTGAATAGACTGGTAATATTAAAACTTTTTAAAGCATGAAGCACGTCTACTCACCCCGACATGCTATCTTAAGTTCATAGGTTCATAGGTGTATACTAGGCTAATGACCACGAGGACCTTGCAAAGCCTAGCCATGCATCCCAAATCTCTGAGAAGTACTGGTACCCTTAGTAAGTGTGAGTAGGGGCTTGGGAGATGAAACATCTACAAGCAGGGTCCTGGGAGCTAAACAATTACAGGCTGCCTGTGTCCACTAGAGATATAGGTGCCAAACCAGGGATGAATTTCCTGTTTCCCATCTAATTCTCTGAGTTACACTTGAATTGGTTAGGGAGGAACTCTGCTTCACATGGATAGGGAGCCTATTCCAGAGAAGAGGTAGTCTCTTAGATATATACCTGTCCCTCCAGCAGATGCTATTTATATCACAGACAAGGTTTAAGTCTTTAGAATGAGGAATTCTTGTGCTGCTTCTTTTGTGGATATGCAGGAAATTCATCAGAGTGGTGTCTGACAATGCCTTGTATGCCAGGTGTAGATCTCCCCTCAACAGATTGTAGGAAACAGAATACAGAGATAGGGCTTTCAGGCAATCTGCATAGGACACTATTTACACCATGTATTCTTTCAGTGAGGAACCTATGTGGATGTTCCAGTTGTTGGACGTGTCTGGTAAAGCCATATACCAAAAGCACCCAATGATAGATCTGATGAATGCTGAATACAGTGGAACAATGACTGCCTTGGGCCTAGGTGCCATACCTTTGATTATAAGTTGCACAACATTGAATGATTTCCTAACTATCTTAGACACATAATGGTCAAAGGCTAGATTACTGTCTACATGGGTTTGGCATAATGGTTAAGTTATTTACCTCATAGACACAAGGAATGGGGGAGGTGGCATAATGGTTAAGGTGTTTACCATACAGACATAAAGTGCAGTGTTTGATTCTCACTTGGGATAAATGGCTAGGCTTAAAATGGCCCACAAGGGCAGTTAGCCTAGTACTAATCTATGAACATGTGTCCCCAAGTCCCTGACTACTGGGTTGACTCTTAGGGATGTGTTGTCAATATGACAGTTACCAGGGATGGCTGACTTTCCAAATTATACTATTATGCATATCTTGGCATTTAGCTTTAATCCATGGCTCTGACACAAGTTATTTGTCTGTATCAGCCTATCTTGGAGAACATTAGTGTTGTTGGTGGATTCTTATGATTGCTGTTAGTTTACAGTTAAGTGCTCTTTTCTCTTCATATGCATCTGCCTACTCTCTGGAATAGCTTCAGGGCTATGGAAAGAAAAACAGCAGTGTATAAAATCTGTGGATGGCATGCAGTGGCAGGTTGATGGTGTAGGCAACATAAGTTAAACTTACAGTACATAAGTGGTGGTTTTGATCATCTTTCCATCAGCCTTTGAGGTCAGGATGTCCATTCCTCATTGTACTGTAATAGTGACAACACTGTTCCCCCATGCATGGGATGCTGGTGGCACAGATTATAACCTGGGTCAAACTATTCCAGGCTTCAGTCTTAGGTTCATAGATAGGTACTAGGCTATCTACCCAAAGGCATTTATAAGCCTAGCTAAAATGTGTTGGCTTTCGCCGCCCCCTTAGATTAGTTCCCTGTGCCTCTGTCCAGCAGAGTCATTGAAGTGATCCCTGGGGTAAACTTTCTGTTTCCCATCCACTCGTCAAGGTTTCTCTTGAAGAGGGTTAGCGAGGAGTTCTGCCTAATGTAGATTGGAATCTTGTTCCAGAGCATGGGAAGTCTCTAGAACAGGAATCTATCCCTCCAGCATGTCCTATTTATTGTTGTGGTGAGGTTTAGATCCCTGGAGAGTGTGGCTCGAGGGGATATGGTTTTCTTTAGGTGGAGCATGTCCATCAATTCTGGGTTGGACATGGCCTTGTATGTCGGGCAGAGATCACCTCTGAGTAGGCGGTATGCAACCGAGTACAGCTGGAGTTTCTTCAGTCAAGCTGCATAGGGCATCTGCTTGAGGCCAGTGATCCTCTTGGTAAGGTACTTCTGTGGTCTTTCCAGTTGTTACAAGTGTCTTGTAAGGTACATCCCAAATGGGGCATTGTACTCTATGATGGGTCTGATGAGTGATGCGTAGAGGGGCCCAATGACCTCTTTCGATCTGGATACAAACCCTTTTGTGATTAGGTGGACCACATAGAAGGATTTTCTAACCACTTTGGCAATGTGATTATCAAAGGAGAGGTTACTATCATCTTGGGTCCCCAGATCCTTTATTATGTCTTCCATATTTAGGGGGCTACCACCTACGTGGTAGTTTGTGGGTACTTTGTTTTTTCCAAAGGGGATGACTATGCACTTTTTGGCATTTAGCTTGAGGCCATGGTTTTGACACCAGGTATCTGTCTCAGTGAGACCCTTTTGGAGGATGTCTGTGTCAGCCGGAGAGTCAATTATAGCCCATATTTTGCAGTCATCTGCGAACTTGGTCAGCCATAGTCCTCCTATACTTGCCTGTACCTCTGAGAAGTATATGCCGAACAGGAGGGGTCCTAGGACTGAGCCCTGGGGAATGCCACTTGTAACCAGTTTAGAGTCAGACCTAGCTCCCACAACTCTTACCATGTGGGTTCTGTCCATGAGCCAGTTGGCAACCCATCTCGTGACGTAGGGGTTTATGTTCAGGCTGGTGAGCTTGTCTATAATACCTGAGTGGGGAATGGTGTCAAAGGCCTTTGTGAGGTTTAGGTAGGCTGTGTGGACCACCTTTCCCTCGTCTATAGCCTTGGTAACTGTCTCAAAGAAGTCCACCAGGTTTAAGAGGCATGATCTGCCCTTAACAAAGCCGAGCTGGGTAGGGTCCAGTGTTTGGAGGTTCCCAATGTCTCTGTTAATGAGATACATGATGATGCACTCCATAGCTTTGCAGACCAAGCTAGTCAGGCTTATAGGGCGATAGTTCCTGGGGCCCATTGTGGCTCCACCTTTGTGGAGTGGAATAACTGTTGCTGTGCGCCACTCTGTGGGCATGTAGCCTGTGGAGAGGCTGAGTTTAAACAGTGTGTTTAGGTGAGGGGTTAGTTCATCTTTGAGCTTGTGTAGTACGCAGCCTGGGACACCGTTCGGTCCCATTGATGCTGTGTTTTGGCTTTGGAGAGGGCTGTTTTAACCTGAGTGTCTGTGATTTCAGGGGCACCACATTCTTCTGGTATAGTTATGGGCCCGTTTGGGGGTGAGAGGGGGGTGAAATTTGCACTGAACCTGTCTGCCAGGATGTTGGCTATATTGGTCAGTTCAGTGTATTTTGTGCCATTCTGCACTAACTCCGAGCAGATCTGAGAATTACCACTTAGATTCTTGACATAGCTAAAGAATGCCTTGTGATTATCTTTGGAGTCCATGGCAATTTTTCTTTCGAAGCTAGCCTTGGATGATTTTATGAGGGAACATAGTTTCTTGCTGATACTGATCAGGGATGTCTTCCCTTCTTGGGATTTTACTCTTTTCTGTACTAGTTTCCTCCTTCTATTGTATAGCTTGTTTATGGCAGGGGTCCACCAGACTGGTTTCCTTCCTTCTTATACTGAGGCCCTTGATAGCTCTCCTGCAAGAGACTCTGGTTGTAATCTTTATGGAAGAAGTTAAGAAAGATTTTGGCCTTTTCCAACCATGATGTCCCACTTAGAAGAAGCAGAGAAAAATGGCAGATACTTCACACCCATACATATTCGCACAGTTGCCTGTTGTATAGTGTATATATATATATATATATATATATATATATATATATATATATATATATATATATATATATATATATATATACACGCACACACCACATACACACACACACACACACACACACATATATATGGAGAGAGAGTGACGTACTATAGGAGAGATTTGCTCAGTAAACATACCTGACATGCTTAAGCAGTGTTGGTACAGAAATATTTTATTTATCTGAGAAGTGTACTGATCTCAGTGGACCATTTGCAGGCACAGTCTGGATGAACAGGATCACATAAGAAATTACCAAAACATATTTACAGATACAAGGATATGTTATAAAACGGATTCACTTCAGAAGCTCAAATTAACAAAATCTCGAACTGCAAATAACCGAAACCAAAAGATCGAGTTTCAGAAACTCGAACTTCTGAAGTGAAACCAACAACAAAAAAAAAAGACAAACTTTGCTTTTGCAGGGGGGCTTTGCCCCTATTCTATGAGGGGCTGTGCCCCCCACACCCCCCTACTTAAATATACCAACTCCAAAATCGCGCTACAGTGGAGAAATGGGAAATCTCCTGTCTTGCGCTGTATGCGGAAGCGCAAAACAGGGGATTTCTCATTTCCTGTCGACACCGCAAAAAAGAATAAAACATTACGTACACACAGAGCGTACAAGAATCCTTGCCTCTGTGTGCACGCAATGTATTAAGGTAAATAAACTCTTATTTTTAAACACTACACATATTCGATTTACTGAAATCTCGATCATATGGTCTCGACCATATGAAATTCGAGATTTCAGTAATTCGATTATGTGAAGTGTTCCTGTTATAAAACATATACATATTTTCAGATAGATGCAAGAATATGTAAGAACATGACTGCCAAATAGACAGACAGACAGCATGTTCTATGGGTAAATGTTAGAGCAGTAGTGTAAAGAGTTTTCAAGGCCACTCATAAACAGATGTTAATATCAGTATTTTCCATGTCTCCAGAGCAATGTCTAATAAAATAGACAAAGCAGAGACTGCTGGAAAGAGTGTCCCTAAACCAAATTTCTTTGCTTGTTCTTTGGGCTAGATGCTGCCAATTGGGTTGTGAGGGATGCCAGAAGTGATAGTCAATTCCAATGACATCAAGAGGCAGTCATATACTGATATTTTCTGGAACTGTAGGATCTGACCTATTCTTCAAGGCAGTAAACATTTGTATGTAACTGAGTTCTGCTGAGTGCATATTTACTTGATTACATTGCAGGAGCCAAACCCAAAACATTGTTACCTTGGGATTTAGGGCCTTTATATAAAGGAGTACTTATCTGTTGAAAGAATCTCTGTACTGCTCAAGTCCAAATTGTTTATGAGTGGCTGATTTCAAAGTTTCCTAATTCTCATGTTCAGTTGTCATGGTATCAGTTAAGAATCTCTGGGGCAAGTTTCTTGGTTTTATGTAGTTTGAAGTAAATTTTCATCTATGTATTCATTGGCAATATCTAATGCTGCTGTTAAACAATCTGATTCACTACCTAGAGTGGTCAGCAGTTGGTTAGAGTGCATTTTAGAATTTGTTGATGTATCTGCTACTATAAACACCTCTGCTCTTTTGGCATTGGGGTACCATCTTGGTTCTCCAAGGATTGTCTGAGCTCTCACTGAGTTTGCATCCATTTAATGAGGTCAGATGAAAGGAACAATTAGGATAATATAGTACCCCTATAGTGTCTTTTTTAGGCAAGGTTCAAATGACAAATTCACCACCGTAACAGGTACCAGCAAGAAGAATCTGAGGGTATTGCTACTCAATGCTAGAAGTCTAAACCTCAAATTGCACTGACTGGAGGCACTCCTTAAAATGGAGAACATCGACATTTGTGCAGTGACAGAGACCTGGTTCAAGGCTCCAGAGAGTACTCCTGCATTACCAGGTTATAATTCATACCACACCTTTTGGTCACCTAACCTGGACCGAAACACTAAAGGTGGAGGCGTGTCCATATTCATTAAGGATATCCACACCTCCAGGCTAGTTGCTCAGCATAATGCATCCGAGATTATCCAAAAGCAACTAACTCTGGGAAAGACCACAATCCAAATTGTAGCTTGCTACAGATCCCCACCATGCCCCAGGATTCCCAGTCCTCATTTCTTGATACACTGGAAAATATTAGGGTACAACCTAACACCCTAATAATGGGCAATTTCAACTACCCCACCATTAACTGGGAAAACTACTGATGTACCAACTCTTGTGCTCAACGTTTTCTGGAATTCAAAAATTCCAATGCCTTGGATCACCTTATCCACACTCCCACCAGGGGCAGCAATATCCTAGACCTGGTTATTACCAACATGGGCAACTGGTGCTCCATACCAGAGGTCAGTTCCTCGTTGGTCAGATCCGACCACAAGCTAATCACCCTAGACATCCACATCCCTCCCCCACCCCCCATTAGGGAAACCACAGTAAAAAATTTCTCCAAAGCCAACTTCACACTTCTTAAGACAGAAGTGGCAAACGTCACAACACCCATGCTGATGGACAATAGAGGTATGACTGCTGAATCCTACACAAATGCACTTTATAAGCACTTACAACGAGTGCATGGATCATGCAATCCCTAACAGAACCAAGATGCTATCCACCAAAAAAAGGAAGCCAATCTGGTGGTCCCCTGTCATAAACAAACTCTACAACAAAAGAAAGAAACTGTTGCAAAAAAGAGTAAAATCTCATGATTGGAGAAACTCCCTGGTCAGCCTCAGTCAGAAGCTGAGATCCCTCATAAAATCCTCCAAAGCTAGTTACGAAAACAAAATCGCCACTGACTCTAAAGACAATCACAAAGCATTCTATAGCTATGTCAAGAATCTCAATGGCAACACTCAGATCTGCTCTGAGTTACAGCACAATGGCACTAAATATACAGAACCAACTGATATTGCCAACGTCCTGGCAGACAGGTTTAGTGCTAACTTTGGCCCCCTGTCATCCGCGAAAGGGCCCATCTCTATACCAGAAGAATGCAACGTTCCTGTAATCACGGCTGCACAGATAAAAAAACACACTATCCAAAGCCAAGAACACAGCATCCATGGGACCTGACAACATCACAGGCTGTGTTCTACATGAACTACAGAACGAACTGGCACCTCACCTAAGTACCATGTTCAGTCAAAGCCTCACCTCAGGCTCTGTGCCCAGTGAATGGCGCACAGCGATGGTTATCCCACTCCACAAAGGGGAGCCACCACAGACCCCAGAAACGACCGCCCCATTAGCCTAATGAGCCTGGTCTGCAAGGCTATGGAACGTATCATCGTGGAACTTATAAACAATGACATTGGTAATCTCCAAACTCAAGACCTCACCTAGTTCGGGTTTGTAAAAGGCAGATCATGTCTCCTAAACCTGATAGACTTCTTTGAAGTAGTCACCAAAGCCGTAGATGAGGGTAAGGTGGTTCACACAGCCTATCTAGATCTTGCCAAGGCTTTCAACACCATCCCCAACTCTGGAATTATAGATAAACTCATTAAACTAGGTATAAATCCCTATGACACAAGATGGGTTGCCAACTGGCTCACTGACAGAACCCACACTGTGAAAGTAGCAGACTCCAAATCCAACTTCAGACCAGTGATAAGTGGAGTACCACAGAGTTCAGTCCTGGGTCCTCTCCTGTTTGGTATCTACTTCTCTGAAGTACAGGTTAACACAGAAGGTCTTTGGCTAATGAAGTTTGCAGATGACTGCAAACTAGGAGCCATAATCAAAACTCCAAAAGATGTGGACATCCTACAAAAGGGCCTTGCTGAGACAGATGCCTGGTGTCAAAGCCATGGCCTCAAGCTCAATGCCAAAAAGTGCATTGTCATCCCTTTTGGTAAAAACTCTGCACCCATGAACTACCACATAAGCGGTAGTCTACTTAACACTGAAAGTGTGATAAGAGACCTTGGGACACAGGTGGACAGTAGTCTCTCCTTTGATAATCACATCACCACAGTAGACAGGAAATCCTTCTACGTGGCACACCTCAACACAAAAGGTTTCTCATCCAGGAAAAAAGAGGTCATAGTTCCCCTCTACTCGTCACTCATTAGACCCATTATAGAGTACAATGCTCCTTTTGGTATGTACCTCACAAGACATCTACAACAACTGGAAAGGCCACAGAAATACCTCACAAAGAGGTTTACTGGCCTCAAACAGATGCCCTACGCAGACCGTCTCAAACAACTGCAGCTTTACTCCATCACATATCGCCTACTCAGAGGTGATCTCTGCCTAACACACAAACCTGTGTCAAACCTAGAGCTTTTAGACATGCTCCACTTAAAGAAATACCAATCCCTATGAGCTACACGCTCTAGGGACCTAAACCTTATCACCACAATAAACAGAACATGCTGGAGGGATAGATTCCTGTCCCAGAGACTTCCCATACTCTGGAACAAACTACCTATCTATATCAAACAAAGCTCCTCATTAGCACTCTTCAAGAAAAATCTTGGTGATTCAATGGGAGATTGGAAATTCACCCCTGGGATCACTTCTGTGGCTCTGCTCGACAGGGGCACAGGAAAATAATTTTCTTGGGTGGTGAAAGCCAGGGTACCTTTTGGCTAGGCTTATATAGGCCCTAGGGCCAATAGCCTAGTACCTACCTATGAACCTATGAACCTTGTTGGGAAAGTGAAACTGAACTAGAGCTAACTGGTAACCAAACTTCTTCCACTGCAACTTGTGCAGACAGTGACAATATTGGGCTTCGCCATTATATACTACAGCAATGAGGGTCTGCTGTAGTTTAAGTTTAAAGGGTGGTAACAGACCAGTGAGAAGGTGGGCAAAATAAAGAAGCGAAGGAAGTATGACTGAGTTATTAGCTGACATTTTGTTGGAATCTGACAAAAACGGATGGGCTTTATAAAGCCGAGAAAGCTTCTGGTGGGTCCTTACTATGGCATAACTTATGTGCAAATTAGATTTTATAACTATGAATGACACAGCCAGCAGGATTCATAGAACAGATGTCTTCAATACGGAATGATTTTGGTAAGGTAAAGCTAAGACTGGATGTAGGTTGAGTTGAAGTAAAAACCTTCACTAGGACTTAACATGAATATTAATTTGATTATGTTAGGCATAAGCAGCATGGAATTTGATTTGCTAACATTGCAAAATAATCCAGAAATTGCTTGTAAGTCAGGCTTGTAAGATGGGAAACCAGTTCTACAATTTATTACTGACTGAATCATAATGCAATTAGATAGGATAGTAGTTGAACTGTCTGCATATTGAACCAGTTTTTTTATTTTCACAACAATTTAGAATATAATTTACAAATATTATAAATACAAGTAGTCCCAGTGAAGAAACTTTAGTAACCCCAGCATGCATAAGCATAAGTGGAGAAATGGCATTGTGTCATCTCACTGTTTTCTCTGTTTACCAGATAGCTTGAGAATCATTTGACTGCATAGTATGTGAGGCCTAGACTGCTCTGGTGCAGTGGTTAAGCCACTAGCCTTACACACAGAGGTTATGATGTTTAATACTCAAAAGCTTTGAACAGCTGACAGTATTCAATGCATTTGAAAGATTATGGTATACAGCATCTGCGGGGTTACCTTCTTCTAACTAGATGCTGATGAATCCCACTATAGTTCGCTATCGTAATTCTGAGACTCATAATTACCAGTCACAGAAATGCAAAAACAGGTGCAAAACAGTGAATGCTGAACATCTTTGTTCTCCTTTAGAACTGTTTTTCTTGCAGGGGCAAACCTCCCTCCACTCTCACGCCCCCAAACTTACATAACCAACTATAAAATCGCCATACCTTGGAGAAAAAGGAATATTATGAGAAATGGCAATCTTTAACTTTGTATATGTAAATTTGGGTTTTTGCTCATTCAAACTATTTTGAGAATCACACTAATGAGTCTTGAAATATCAAACACCTACTTTTCACCATTTCCAGATGGAATTATTTGTGATATGATTGGGCCAAAATCAATGCTGAGAATTAGAAAATACATTTTACTATGTGGATATTGCAGAAGGTGATAATACCTGTAGTTTCATAAAACTTTACACAGACAGGAGCCTTTGACAAAGTAGATCAATGTTAATGCTTCAACAGAATGTACATTTATTTTTGATGCTAGAAGATCAGAAGGCTCTAGGTTCTATTATCACACCAGGTGCTTGGATTAATTTTTCTAGTACTAACAATGCATTGCAGAATAAGGGTATGCTACAATATTGATTTTATATGAATGTAAATTTGCCTATGTCACAAGTGCTAATTCAATAAAGGTGTTTGAAAAAAATACTGAGTGTGCCATCCTTCAGAAGAGATGTTAAACTGAGGTCCCATCTGCTTAAAATGATGGTCACTCGGATGTAAAAGATCCCGCTGTACTTATCAAAAGGAGTAAAAAACATATATACACTACCTAAATATATTATCTTACCTATCAGCTCCAAATTTATCAAATACTCCTTCCTTCTGAAAGTTCAGTGTTTTCTATAAAGTGCTTATTTTCTTAACATTTTCCACTGCACTTTGACAAACGCTTTTCTTCCAAAACTAATTCCTAACATTTTCACTTCAAGCAAAAATATATCCCTAGCATAGTTTACTATATCTCCATCATTTTATTGTTCATCATATCCAAGTTTAAACCAACATGCCTCACAGATTTCCCATAATAAAGATGTGTGTCTATCTTATGTTCCTTACACCCTCCATCCCTCCCCTCAAATCACAATGCTGCTAACTCCAATACTATTTTGCATGCTCATTTCACTCACTTACCTCACTTCCTGTCATACTACTGTGACACCAAATTGGTCTTCCATCATAGATCCTGGCAGACTACATCATAACTCCCCTCCCTCTTTCACTTTATCTCCTAGTTTTTACAGCTCAGCATATTCTGTCCTCTTCTTTTATTGATGCAGTAAATCTATAATTTCTTCTTTTACCCAATTTTTATTTTTTTAGGAATTAATATCAAATTATATGTATAAGACATAGCTGTCAGAAGACACACATATCCTTATTTCTCATCTAGTTTTCCATACCTTCTTTTGACAGTTCTCTATTATTGCATGCATTGTAAAAGCAAATATTGAGCTCCTAATGGGATACAGGGCAGTAGTGCAGCAGTAGCATTGTCACCTTACAGCAAGAGGTTCTCTGAGTCGATTTTCAGCTGGAGTTCCTTCTGTGTGGATTCTGCATGTCCTCCCTGCATTTGTGTGGGTTTCCTCCGGGTGCTCCGGTTTCCTTCCATGTTATAAAGACATGTGCCTGGAGTGTTTCTCCCTGGGCCTCCACTGAAAATTGGCTTCCTTTCAAGTCGGACTTTCCTGGTTAACAAATGTTAATAAAATAAATAAATATAAAATAAAATACCATTGCTTCATCCCTTTACTTTTTTTACCTTTCTTCTTAACCAGCAATTCATTAAGATTCTTGCTTCTGTCTTCTCGTGCATGGATTTTAACAACTTAGCTTCCTTCTCTTTTTTAATAAACTCTTAAAATACACTATTGCTTGATTCAGACTACCAATTACTTTTTCTGCATCGCATGCCAATTTTCCCACTTTCTTTTCTCTAACAGTACTATTCTTCACTTCTTTCATTACAATTAACATTGCATTTACATTTTCTTTGAATCCAGACTTCTCCTTCTCCTATTACTTTATTCATCACTTTATTTAACCTTATCTGTAATTTCTGTTAACATATTATAATCACAATTACACAATGTATCTGTTCTCCCAGTTTTCAGATTTTTTATTCATTTCTTTTCCATACAGAGGCTTTTATACTTATACATACTTCTTCTACATGAATTCTCCTATGTACAAATTCATTATGAACCTCAACAAAAAGTATTTCTTTCTTCTCCTTCAACAATTTCATTGTGGGATTCTGAGTTAATTCAATCCACCCTAGCAAACTATATTTGGATATCTCAAACCATCTTACAAGTCTTTTAATTCTTGTTTACTTATTTCTTTCTCCAAATCTTTCCTTCTGTTTTAGATATTTTGTTTACCTCAGATCTCAGTACTTTCTCTTCTTCTCTGAGAATGTTTTTGGACATAATCTTATACTGGTTGTGTGATAATTCCCTGCTCCCGTCTCAGTTCTCCTTCAACATCTTTGATGTTTTTCATACTGTTCTCCACATAGTGTACGTGTTTTGCCTGAAAAGGTATCACTTCTTCCTCTCTTTCGCTTATATAATAATGTCTTCTCAATAACGCCTTAATATTATTTACTTATTTAATTCGTGTATTTTGATTTCCTTTTCCATTCTATCACCACTTAACTTCCTTTCAGATTCTATCACAGTATAACTGTATTTTTTTTAATTCTAACTGGTCGGCGTCTCTCTCCTTTATATCTATAGTGTTGTCTACGTTTTCAACGTGATTCCCATTCTCACCATCAGAACCTCCCTCTTCAGAGATTGCACTACTTCATTTAAAATATTTTCATTTCTATTCTGTATGTTTTGTGTTCAGCTAAACTCTATAATTCTTGTCAAGTCACATTTTCACAATCTACCCCCAAAACTCCCTCTCATGTTACATTTTGGACATACAGCTTTGCAAAGCTTCATTGTATGTACCCTGTCCTCACAATGTTCACAGTTTCTTCATTTACTCCTAAAAAGCCTATCTTCAGCTAGTACTTCCTATCACATTTTTTAAACACAGGTAATACTACAGACTTCTGCTCTTAAGACTAAACACTTCTGCTCTAACTATAGTTCTCAAACTGTTTTGTCAAATTATATTCCTTATACCCTCCATCTCTCACCTCAAATCACAATGTTACTAACTCAAATACTATCTTACATGCACATTTCACTCACTTACCTCACTTCCTGTCATACTACTCTCACGCTAGATCTGTCCTCCATCACAGATTCTGGCAGACTACATCATAATTCCCTTCCCTCTTTCACTATATCTTCTAGTTTTTACAGCTAAACATCTTCTGTCCTTTCTTTTTATAGGTGCAGTAAATCTAGACTTAACACCCAAAATCCAAGAATGAAAATTAAACACAAATGTAAGTGTCTTTATACCACCTTGCATTCCATTTTCAACCTGAAACTTGCTGGGGGATTTTCACACAAATACTGACCATCCACATCAAGTTTTTATACGTGCAGTATAATGTAAAGCTGGTTGTAGGTTCACAAGATTCAGAATTGCTTTTCCAGGAGCAATTGTTTGAAATGGATAGTGAGACACAGAAAGAATGTATCATTACAACCCTGAAATTGGGAGGGTTGTAGGATGTTTATTTTCAGGATTTAATCAACTAAAATGAGCCTGAGAGTGAGAGGGTGGTTTCATGGGGAGATATTATGGAGAGAATTCAAGAAAAAGTGAAGGAAGTGATGAGAAAATAAGAAGTTGTATGCAGAGATGGTGAAACAGTGAGAAAGAAGCAGAAAGGAAGACAAAACTAAGGAGAAATAAATATTTAGTAAGAATAAATTCGAAAGAAGAAAATGATCTGGACAGGTATGACATTTGGGATAACATAATAGCACTTCTAGATATTTCACCAAAAGAGGTAGTGCATTTATTCATATTAATAAAGATACTTTTTGTGACATTATATTTGAATCAGAACAGTATATGGTGAAATGTTTGGGACAATATGAGTTAAAGAAAAACTGTAATCCATGGAACTTGTATGTGCTGCAAGCATTTAATAGGGAGATGAAAAAGAATATTTATGTTCAGTTTCAAGCAGAAGTAGAAAAAGAATTACTAAAAGACTATTTAAAGACTGTATGTAAAGATGATATGGACATTGCAAATATTTATGATAATAGATGTTTCTGGACTGGAGAGTTGGGAGTGTTGGTTGTATTAAAAATTGAAAGTGAAAAAATAGTACATATCCCAAGTATGATAACTGTAAACAGAAACAAATGCATTGTGAAATACTGGGGGAACAAAAAACTTTTTTTTTTTTTTGTGGAAAAAGTGTTCATTTAATTAACAATTGTGACAAAACGCAATGTTATATTTCTGGCAAAGTGGGGCATGATTCAAATGATATGAATTGAAATGTTTTAAATGTGAAAAAAACAGGTCATTCATCTATGGATTGTAAGGAAAATACAGAAAAATATAAAGCAAACGTAGGTAGAAAGCATGTGAATGAGCAAGAGCTAGAGCAGAAGGAAGAAATAGAAAGAGATCAAGAAAAAGAATGAGTCCAAATAGTACCAACTCCCATGACAACATTGTCACTCAATTAAACAATCACTTTGTAAATTCTGTATGATCACTAGTAAACGACAATTCTCAATTATCAGTCCCCACAAATTTTGAAACAAATGCTGATTCCTTCAGTATTCAAGCCATGCAAATGCATTACATAAAAACACTCCTAGCCAAACTTAAATGCTCTTCCACTGGTGCTGACCAACTTCTCAATGAATACTTTAAACTTGCTGCAGGTGCTATTGCTTACCCTATATTCATCCTTATAAATCAATCCATTACTGAGCAATATGTGCCATCACTGTGGAGAGTGTCCCATGTAATCCCTCTTCATAAAGGCAGTACCTCCACAAATATTTCTACTATAGGCCCATAGTATTCATCCTTATAAATCAAGGGAGTACCTCCACAAATCCTCTCCCCACTAGAAAAATACTGGAAAAATATATTCACTCACAACTTCTCAATCATCTCCTGAAATTCAACCATGTGTGTGTGTGTGTGTGTGTGTGTGTGTGTGTGTGTGTGTGTGTGTGTGTGTGTGTGTGTGCGTGTGTGAAACTGCCCCCAGTTTAATACACCTGGTGGCTAGAGGCACTCAGGCTCAAACCCTATACCTTGGGTACAGGGTAAAAAGAGTCTAAAGTCCCTAGCCACCACCAGTCCAGGATTGTGGCAAATCACTGAAGGATTGAATTCACTAAATAATGACAGGCATTTGAATTTCAGACTTCATATTCTTCAGAAACTAAATAGTAACACAAAACCTTTTATTCTAGCAATTTTCTAAGTTTATAAGATCAGTATTTGAAATTTGTCCCTATTTTGAGGCTGTATTCCCCCATTATTATTGGCTAAAGTGACTAGAGCTAAAGTGAGAAGAGAGAACTGAATTCACTAAATGATAGCCATTTAAGTTTTAGTCTTCCTATCTTTCAGGAAACTGCTGATTTGGCATAGTGGTATGTTGCTCTGACTGCAGTGCACAAGGTCCTGGGTTCAAGATTTGGCAATTAAATCCATTGTGGTAACACAACATTTTATTCTAACAACTTTCCAAAATGTTTGTCCCCCCCAAAAAAAAAATGAAATTGAAAATAAGTGCAAGAAGCTGTGCAAGATGCCTATGGGTTACACTACTGTTTTATATATATATATATATATATATATATATATATATATATATATATATATATATATATATATATATATATATATTGTGTGGGTGTGGAAGTAGACTTTTATGATGGACATGTTCTGAATTGGGCAGTTTTGTCATTATTGGTTCATACATTTTGTTTCATTGCCTAGTGGAAAAATTTTCAAACAATAAGTTTAAAATATGCTCTGTCTAACAAGTGTGCTGTATTATACAAGGAATATAATTTAATAAAGTCAGGAAGGTACATCAAAGAACACATGTATGTTTCTTGTTTTGTGTGCAAGGGGCCAATTATTTGAAAACATCCCAAAGATAATCTTTATCTACCACTGGTCAGATGCATTTTCTTTGGATGTGGTGTGTGAGTTTCAATGCTGTTTCAATGAATATGGGTTTCAGTGGCAGAGAAGTTTTAATGTCAAGTCTATTTTCATTGTGAGACAGTATTGCTTTGTTTAGCATATATTGATTAGTGTTTGTGCATTTTGCTATAAAATGCAAAAATAAAATCTAAATAATCATTGTAGAAATAAAGCAGTATGCACACATTAGTGTTTATGGTAAATGAGGCGAAATAGGTAATGGGACATTGGAATGGCTGCAGGGGGACTCTGGTGCCATATTTTGGTTGTATGTTCTTCAGTTTGTGCTTGAAAGTTGGTATTCCACAATTCCATTGGAGTGGGTGGGGTTACATAATTATGTATGTAAATTTTATGTTAATCAGTGTACAGATTTATACCTATTTTTCATGGGCTTTGTCCGGATTTTTGATGTTTCCAGGTTGAGAGGTATGCACCCAACATGGTTTCTGATCTAAACATAGTACAACAGCCCTAATTCATTTCACAATTTGCAAACTCTGGAGCTTTTCTCCCCGGGCCTCTGCTGAAAATGAACAATTATCCAGTCAGATTTTCCCAGTCAACAAATGTAAAATAAAATAAAATAATATAAAATAAATAAATACAGTAAACCAACATAAGAAAAACCGGTTACTTACCTCCTCTATATTTCTTCATTTATCAAAGGCCTTCAATACTCTTACCCACCAAAAACGTATCTACAAGCTAGCCTCTATTAACCTCTCTCATGCAGTCCTTACCTGGTTCATTAGTTACTTAACCAGCCATCAACAAGCAGTTAAATGGCAAAATAAACTGTCTTCTTCTCTTCCTATCTCTGTCATTGTACCCCAAGGGTCTATTCTTGGTCCCCTCCTCTTCACAATATTTGCAAATAGACTAAGCATGGCCACCCAACATACTACATTGGTTCAATATGCAGATGACTCTTCCCTCATATGCTCTGCTCCATCCCTACCTGCTCTACTCAACAAAATCCTACAGTCCTTTCTAGACATAGAAAAATACATTAATAATTCACAACTGGTTCTTAACCCAAAACTTATGTTTTTCTCCAATAGCAAAAAATCCATGGACTCTCTTTCGCCATTTACTCATCTAACAAGACCCTTATTGAATCAGTTGATTATACAAAGCTACTAGGATTCACCAAAGACAAGGACCTCACATTTGATAAACACTTAGCCCTAATTATCAAGAAAGTGGATTTTATACTAGGCACCCTGTATAGAGTAAAATCCTTCCTGACTGATTCCTCCAGACACTTTATCTGTAGAATTCACCTTATATCCACCCTCTTACAGTGAATATAAAAAGTGTACACAACCCTGTTAAAATGCCAGGTTTTTGTGATATAAAAAATGAGACCACAATAAATTATTTCAAAACTTTTCCCACCTTTAATGTTACCTACAGGGTAGTGTTCGAGGGTAATTCTCAATAAATAAATACAGACCCTCATGCATGTATGTACATAGCTTGCGTCTCCCACATTTAGATATACCATGGGCTCAGTTAATAGTAAAATTATCAATGTTCAAATTCTTAATGTTACAGCCTCTGCTAAAAGAAACCATAGGCTGTCCCCTGAACAAAATCTTCATCTCATTAGAAAAAAATAGAATCCCATAATTGTTTGAACATTTTCACATGTTTATTTCCTGATTAAAGGGAATCACAAAAGGTATCATCCTATCTTTATTGTTTGCTACTTCAAGAATAGTGGAGCTGTAAGCCAGTTGTTTTCTTATCAGTAATATTGTATATAATAAAATATAATAAAATTAGTATGTAATTAAATTATTATCAGTATAAGCCTCCCCAGGTTCTCTTGGTTCCCCCCCCCCCCCGAGACTTTCAGAGATTTCCTTGTATCTGGACAAAGGGAATGGCTTCCAAGCTGTAATTCTTCAGCTCCTAGTTTTCCACACAAAAATTTGAAGAGCCAGTTGCTCAATTTTGAGCATAAACTGAATAAGTTGCAGAACATGCAATTGGATAATTCTTATTTTATGGAATATTTATGCTTAAGAAGTGTACCTAAAGGTCTCAGACTAGAAATTTCCAGTGGGTCTATTAGAAAATTCTGTTTTACATAATGAATTGTTAGAACTTTTTGATGCTACTGGGTTATAACTGATTGAGTTATTACTGAAGGGCAATGAAAGAAAAATGAATGCACTGAACAAGGGAGTTAAGGAACTTAATAATAACATTTGTTCAGATCTTGTCTTTAATAATATTAAAGATGATTACAATAATATATTTTTAAAGGCAAACAAGATAGTTAAGAAAAACAAAGAAAGAAAGGGTAAGAAATTATGCAGGGACAAATGTGACTATGAAAATAAGACAACGTATTCAAAATCCTCCCTGTTTCAACAATGTCCCTGCTAGGGATGTGAGAGTAAATGGGTTAGACAAACTGGAAGATTTTGATCCCAGCCCTAGTCAGACTGAGGGCTATTCTATGGAAACTGCTTTTTTTAGAAGAGCCATGACTGAAGAGGTCAGACAGGATTGCCCAGAGGACAGAACGGTCTAGTAACTTGAAGAAGACCAACCTCTCCAATTGATACTCACACAGCAGGGGAGAGGGAAGAAATTTTAGTTTCAACCTTTCATGACTGTTCTTTTAATGGTTTTAATGGACATTTTATGGACATTGATTTTAAAATATTTAATCTGTCTGACGTGATACTGATTAATGATGCTGTCTCTATTTTTAAAAGAGGTTTTAATTTTATTCCAGATTTTAAAATCGATATCGCAAACATTTTAATCCAACTAAAATTGTATACTAGGCAGATGAATATAAGGCTGTTCTTTTCCAAAACCAGGGACTTTATGTAAAAAACTAGGTGTTAAGAGAAAAAGTACTTTTTTACCTCCTGTTAATCCAGTTGTTTTAGTTCTTTGGAAGAGTGCGTGAAAACAGTTTTAGACACTTCTATAAAGTCAAAAATAAGTTTCCTGACAATTTAACAAAAGAAGAAAGACAATTTTTGAAGTTTATAAGAACAGACAGAAGTATAAGAATTATGAAACTAGACAACGGAGCAGATATGGTTATTATGAACAGTTTTGACTATTCCGTTAAGATATTTGAGTTGTTGTCTGCTGAAACTACATACAGACGGGTATCTAAGAATGAAATTAATGGTTCCTGCATTCTTTGGGATTCCCAAAATTCACAAGAATCAACACAACCCCCCCCCCCCCATTTAGGTCCATTGTTGACTGGAAGGGTTCAAAGACAGAACCTGTAGGGAAATTGATTGACAAAGAAATGTATGTACAACCATCACTATATTTTAAAAGGCTCACAGCACCTTTTAGAAAATATGAGGTCAGTGCAATATTTTGAGCCTTTGCTGTTTGTCACCATATATGGGGTTAATCTGTTCACTGTTATCCCCCTATTAGAAGGTCAGGAATTATTTACAAATTTTCTCACTCAGCAGGAAGCTTTTTCACCTAACTTGATTCAAGTAATTCAAACCCTATTGGAAATAATCCCAACCAACAATTTCATATATTGTGAAGGTGAATGTTTCCACCAGATTTCAGGGGTTACAATGGGTGGAGCTTGTGCTCCATTCTATGCCAATGGGGTTTTAGCTATGAGAAAGATGTCTTGTTTTTAATTTTGATTTTTATCCATTGAGTCACAATTATTTTAGATTCCTGGATGATATTCTCATTTTATGGAAGGGTACTTTCGAAGAGTTGAAATTATTCATTAATTATTTGGGGGGTACTACGTATTTTTTAAGATTCATTTTTCACTTTGATAATGACCAGATGAACTACTTAGATGTGATGTTGGCAAAAGATATGAATTCAAATAAATTCACAAGTAGTATTTATAGGAAAAAGACCTTTTTCAGTTCATATTTATATTTTGACAGCTGTCAACCTTTTCAGCAGACAAAGGGAATAGTAAAGGGGTTAATGCTAAGAATGTCTAGATTAATAAGTAATGACAGTGACTTTGAAAAAAATCTTTATTTATGGAACATGCTTAGGGATGGAGGATACCCTGGCTATTTGTTGGCATCAGTAAAAAATGAGGTTTTTAAGGTAGGGCAAGTAAGTTTGCCCCCTTACTGAAAGAACAAACCCGTAATTTTTTTATCTGATAACAGTACCCCTATTCTTGAAATAACAAACAATAAAGATAGGATGGTACCTTTTGTGATTCCCTTTAACCAGAAAATAAATAAATATATGAGCATGTTCAAACAATTATGGGATACTATGTTTTCTAATGAGACAAATGTTTTATTCAGGGGACAACCTATGGTGGGTTTTAGCAGAAGCTCTAACATTAAGAATTTAATGGAAAGAAACATTGATAATTTTACTATTAACAGAGTCCATCATATGTCTAAATCTGGGAGATACAAATCATGTAGATACATATAAGGGTCCGTATTAAAATATTGAGAATTACCCTCAAACACTGTCCTGTTCAGGTAGATGGGACTGTGATACAGTTTAGGCGATTTATGTAGCTAGTTGTGAAAAATGCATGGCCTTTTATGTAGGGAAAACAACCCTTAAATTGAAGGAATGCATGAGGAAACACCTTTATAGTATTAAGAAATGAAACCATACCAATGCCCTGTACAAGCACTCAGTATCTTGTTCCAGTTTTAAAAGATTCAGATGTTTTATTATTTTATATATAACTATATATATATATATATATATATATATATATATATATATATATATGTACATTATATATTATTAATATTATTAATATATTATATATTATTGACCGAGTCTTTAAGGCTATTAGAGGGGGTGATGTTGAAGATAAGATAGAAATGAAAGAATTAATGTGGCAACTTAGATTAAATGCATGCCAATTCCCCGGTCTGCATGACTCGGTATCTATTATAAGCATTCTCAAAGACAGGGCTAGTAAATTAAGTTAATTTTTTAGGAGAAAAAATATTTTTTTGCATTTTAAAATTAAACATTCAGATGTGTATTCTTGTAAGACAGAACAAAAATTTTAATTGTTTATTTTTATTTCTTATTGTTTAAACCAGATGCATGCATTTTATATATATATATATATATATATATATATGTATATATATATATATATATATATATATATATATATATATATATATATATATATATATATATGGGTCAACTTCACATGACTGAAAACTCAAAATACTGAATTTTATTTGACTGAGACAACAATACCTAATTTTCAAAATACTGAAAACTCGTATGGCAGAGTCTCATTATACTGAAAGCTTACAGTGCTAAATTTCAAAATACTGAAGTTTAAGCCATAGACGTGATGTGTTTCTCTTCACCTGTGACTTGCTTGTGATAAAAAAATATTACTGTAACTTAAAGTGCCAACTGTCAGAATACTGATAGTCATGTAGAAAGTAGTGTTGTAGTGTTTCTAAATGTGGGTATGTCATTTTACGTTTTTATGGGAAGTATCTAAACTAATATGGCAGACATTTCATGTTCTCCCAGCAGTATTGGCAGTATGTACAGTACTCTAAGGTAAGTAAAAGATATATGCCCTTTTCCCCACTGTAGTGGGATCCTGGAGCTAGTATATATAGTTGGGAGGGTGTGGTGGCATAGCCCCCCACCTAGTTTGGTTTTATATCATTCGTTTCTGTTAAGAGGGTACGTAAGTAGTTTTAAGTTTTGGAAAGAGTTAGGACAGGATTCACGAAGGCTTGCACGGAGTCTAAGAGTAGTGTAAGACTCCATGCAGCCTTCGCGATCCGGGAACAGCTCTAAAGTCCGTGTAAGAGACCAGCTAAAACATCTCTTACACGGAGTGGGCGTTGATATGCTAATCACCTCACTTGCAGCCGAATAGCATGCAAATGAGGTAGATAAGCGATCCAGGAAGCCCAAAGCAGCCTGTGTAAGAGCCGTTTTTGCTGCAGAAATGTACTCAATTGACAACTGAGTACGTTTCTGCAAAAAACACAATGGAGCCATGTCAGCTCCAAATAAAGGGTGCATATGTGTCAGGCAGCATGCCAATGGCCAAATATGTGGCCATTGGCAAGGTACCCCGATGCAAATATAAGAAATAATTTTTTTTTCGGCGACGCTGTATAAAACAAAATGAAGGTTATAAACCCACAAATGTGGGTTTTATGCAATACATGGATTTACAATGCAGGGACCAGCAGACCAAAAACAACATGGCCACCGTTTAGTGATTGCTAAGGGGGGAAGCTGAGTCTGAGGGATGTAATTAAGCATTAGTAGGCAATCTGATGTAAATGAGTGTTAGGATACTGAATACCACTGTCACATAGCAAATGAGCACATTCTGAGTAGTGTAAGAGTTACATAAGGGGGAGGAACAGAGTAGGAGATAGGTGACATCACAGGGGGGAATGGCAGAAAGAAATGCAGTTCATTGGAGGTCAGTGTTACATGACAAATGTTAGACACATATCATGGAAAGAGGAGTGCCACAACATAAGCATGGGAAAGTCAAGAAATGGAAGGTGTACACTGTTGCCTACACCAAAGTTTCTTGCTGGGCGTGCATGCGCACGTGTGCACGCCATGAAGCGTGAGTAGGACGGTATGTGCGCGTGTAAGGCAGACTGAGAATGTGGGAGCGTGTTGGTAGATGTTAACACTGTTTGTGCTGGTGTGCGCGCGTGTAGGGCAGACTGAGCATGTGGGAGCCTGTTGGCAGACTTGTAAGACTGTTTGCACTGGTGTGCGTGCGTTTTAACCCGAACAAGTAGATTCTGAACCATGTAAGCACGTGTGCGCTCGTGTAAGCCACTGTGAGCATGTTTCTGCTGGTATGCACGTTGCTCCCCTCTGAGGAAACAGAAAGGAAAAAGGAAGCAACAGAATTAGTAGGAAGCTAGCAGGGAATACTGCTGGAGCTAGCAGGTGAAAACAATTAGAAGCAGGCAATTACACAGGCAGAATAGTAGCCCAGCCCAGCACTTAAAACTCTGCAAACATCAGTGCAGGATGTTTCTCTCAAGAGACACTGCAAGACAGGAGTAAGCTATTAGAAGTGAAAAGTGAAAAAGCTGAACTCAGAGCAGAAATGTTAGGGGCTGCCATAGCTGTCATAATGAGACATAGGTGACTTGCTGAGGGTGGTGACAATGCAGATGGTGCCAGACAACCCACAGTGAGGAGACGGAGAAGAGTGTACAGGCCCAGGGTCACCTACGACGGGTTACATGAGCTGGAGATAGTAGAGCGCTATAGAGTGGACAGAGACCTCCTGCAGCAAATAGTTGAGCTGTGCAGGCCACGCCTCACACACAGAACCAACAGAGGGGAACCCATCCCAGTGGAAACCAAGGTATGTGTTGGCCTAAGAATACTAGCAACAGGTACCTTCCAAAGACCAACTGGTGATATGATGGGGATATCACAGGCATCAGCCTCCAGGGTACTGCACCAGTTCCTGGATGCCATGTCAGCACATGTCGGTGATCATGTATATTTCCCCAATGCCCATGAGGTATTGGCCAGCAATATGCGTCTCTTCCAGCAAATAGTGGAATACCTTGAGTTAGTGGGTGCAATAGACTGCACGCACATATGCATCAAAGCACCAGCCGGTGAGCAGGGTAGGGCCTACATTAACTGCAGGGGCTTCCCCTCCATCAACTGCCAGGTCGTGTGTGATGCCCAGGGCATAATAATGAATGTGTGTGCTGGCTGCCTTGGGAGCTACCATGATTCCCACATCTGGAATTTGACACAGCTGTACCAGACATTTGCCAATGGGGACATCCCACACGGACACCTAGTGGGGGATGCAGTTTATGCACTGGAGCCGTGGCTGATGACACCCATCAGAAGCGCACACACACCTGAACAGGAACGCCATAATGAGGCACACGCACAAACACGCAATGTAATAGAGCATGTGTTTGGGCTGCTCAAGTCACGGTTCCGGTGTCTGGAGACATCTGGTGGAGCCTTGCAGTACACACCAACTACATGTACCCAAATTGTCATGGTATGTGCTATTCTACATAATATGATCTTACGAAAACAACTGCAGCAGGACCAGCATAGGGCTGGGCCAAACAGCCTCCCACCATTGCCAAGGCCATCACAGGCAGAGCGTGACTCGGAGGAGGAACAACCTGAGCCTGCCCCAGTAGGCAGAAGGAGGTGTGCCCAGTATGCCCTGGCCTTGGTAAAGAGGCAACGCATAGCACATACACTGGCTCAGTAGAAACCCTGGGAATGATACCCCCTCTGACTCACTCAAATAATAACAGGGATGCCTAAAATGACATGACCTGCTCACAAACATGTACAGGGAGTGTAATATGTGCATCCAACAGAGGCATCCTTGCAGCACCACCTGAGACATAAATGCCATGAGTTAAGTAATGTAACACCATGTACTATATGCACACCTGAGGACCGTGACTAACATCCTACCCTCACCAAGCATCATGCCACAATATGACAATGAGATGATCAATTGCAATAACTGGCTGAAGTATTGCAGTTAGTCAAAGGGGATCCAATGTGTGCCAGCCTGGGATGACATGCTGAGCATGACATGATGCTCCACCTGCTAGGACTGGCGTGCACCTATCAGTGCAGGCCGTATGGATACTGGCAAAGGCTGTTGTTACCCACAGTGTGCCCTGAATAGGTAAGGCTCAAAACACAAACCTACCTCCATAGGTATCAGAAGGGATAAGAACCTAGATGTAATGCTACCCAATGCCAGAAGTCTAAACAGCAAGATGCATGCAGTCTAAACTCACCCAGTATGGAGAATGTTGATATCTGTGCTGTAACAGAAAACTGGGTCAAGGCTCACAACAGCACCCTAACACTACCAGGTTACACCTCATACTGTGCTGTACAGCCTCAAAACATGGAACAAGCTACAAAAGGAGGGTGACTAGCAATAATTGTCAAGGATAACCACACCCCCATGTTGGTACCACAACAAGAAGCAGCATGGACTAGCCATGGTCAAGTAACAGTGGCTAAAACTGCCTCCCAGTTTATAGCCTGCTACAGACTATTGTCACAACACCAGGAACTGCACCTGGCCTATGTTGGAATACATGAATATATCAAGTCCTCCAAACCACATTATATTGGGTGACTGAAAATACCCAGACATAGACTGGGAGCATTATACTAGCTCCAACACTGTAGGACTAAAGTTCATAGAATCCATAAACCAAAATGCCCAGGAACAACGTACCACTCCCACAAGAGGGGTAAGCATACTGCATGTGATAATCAGCAACATGGGTACTGGATGGCAAGATGAGAAGTGTATTGCTCACTGGTAAGACCAGACCATAGAGTAATCACACTGGATATACACATCCTGACCACAGTCCCTGGCCAGAAAACCACAGTGAAAAACATGTGTAAAGCAAAAGTTGCACTCCTCCAAACTGATGTGGAATACATTAAAGGCCCTCTGCAGGTGCAAAATATGGGCCACACCTCAGAACCTGTTATACAGGCATTCCATGAACACTGCCAGGAATACTTGGATTATGCAATCCTAAATTAAAACAAGACACAATGCCATACACACAGGCATCTGGCATGGTGGACTCCAGCCATTACCAAACCATGCAAGAGAATGAGCAAGCTACTACATGATAGAGCAAACATAAAAAGAAGTAATCACTGATCAGTAGTATGGCAATAAAATATGTCCACACATACAATCCACTAAGGCCAGCTACAACAAGTTGAATCTGTGAATCTTGAGGCAATGTTACACCTGCCCCAAGTACACAGACAACCCTTAACTCCCCCCAAGAAATACAAATATATGTGAGAGATGCAACCATTTATCCAAACTGGAGGCTGAGCTCCCTCAACTCAGTACTCCCAAAACTAGTCAGGAGGAGAAGGTAACCACACACACTACAAACCCAGTCCCACATAGAACTATGACAACTGCAAACCAAAGACATAAACACAGAAAAACATTTCCGGAGGCCCGAATTACAAACACACCATACCAACAGAGGCCTCCAAAGCAGACACCCAATCAAACAACCTCCAAACATAGCACATGCAACACATAGTACACAAAGCTAGTGTGCCAAACAGTCACAGGTCAGAAGCAGAAACAACATGCCTGATACAGTTGTAATAGGTGACTCCATAGTGAGACACGCTGCTGTCCCACACACCAGAATGAACAAGGGAAAGGGTACAGTAAGCTGCCTGTAGGCTGCTACAATACGCCACATAACACAAGTATACAGGTCACCCCAAAGCAAGTAGAAATATGATGCAGTCATAGTCCATGCTGGTGTGAATGACGTGAGATGTACCTCCCCGGACTACATGAAAAGAAACATAGATGAGCTCTCCGATTATGTAGTCTAGGCCGGTATGACACTGACCATTCGCAGCATCCTACCCTCACCAAGAATGATGCCACAGTACAAACACAGAATGATCAGTTATAACAAGTGGCACAATTACTGGTGTCATTCCAAGGGGATCCAATGTCTGTCTGCTTGGGATGTCATGCTTGACAAGCCACGCAGCTGTTCCAGGGATGGCTTGCACCTGTTACCCTGGGCGTCTGGATATTGGATAAGGCTTTTGCCACCTCCATAGAGCCTTTCGTAGGCAAGGCTGAAAAGACTAACCCACCACCCTAGAAAACATAAGTGGAAAGAAACATAAGGGTAATGCTGACCAATGCCAGATGTGTAAACCTCAGTATGCATGCTCCCAAGGCCCTCCCCAGTATGGAGAACATAGATGTCTGTGCAGTGACAGAAACCTGCTGCAAGCCTCCTGACAGCACACCAGCACTACCAGGTTATACCACATATCATGCGTTATGGCCCCAAAACCTGGAACAAAACATAAAAGGAGGGTGAGTATCCATATTCAGCACAGACACCCATACGTCCAGGTAACTGACAATGCACAAGGCATTGGAGTCCACCCATGTGCAACTAACCATAGGCAAGACTGCCATACAGTCTGTAGCATGCTACAGACCACACTCTCACACACATGAACCCCACTCAGCTGCCCTGAAGACACTGGACAGTATGAATGTCCCACCAAATACCAAACAAGGTACTCACAAATTACCACATAGGTGGTAAACCAGTATGTATGGAAGGAGTAATCAGGGACCTAGGGACACAAGTGGACAGTAACCTGTTATGTGACACTCACATTGCCAATGTGGCTAGGAAGACTGTCTATATTGGACACCATATCATGAAAGGATTCACATCTATGTCAACAGAGGTCATTGTGCCCCTATACTGTTCTCTTATCAGACCCATAATCTAGTACAATGCCTCATTTGGGATGTACCTTACCTGACACCTGCAGCAGTTAGAAAGACCTCAAAGGTACCTCACCAAGTGGATAAAGGGTCTCAAATATATGTCATATGCTGCCTGGCTGTAGACACCCCAGCTGAATGCAGTCACATACCTCCTACACAGAGGCATTGTATGTCTGTTGTACAAGGCCATGTCCAACACAGGAGTAATGGACATGCTCCACCCCAGAAAACACAAAGCCATCAGAGCTGTGAGAGTGAGAGATGTCAACCTCAACACATAATGAAATAGGATGTGATAGAGGGACAGATACATAACCCAGAGGCTCCCCACACCCCTGAACAGAATCCCACTCCATGTTAGGCAGAGCCCCTCACTGACACTTGTGGAATCTTGCCAAGTGGATGGATGATCATAGATTTACACTGGGGGTCTTCACTGTGTCATGTCCACACAGAGGCACAGTAAAGCAAATCATAAATGGCCATAATATTCACATAGCAAGGGGTGGCGAAAGACACACACACTCTGGCTAGGCTTACAAATGCCCTAGGGTGGATAGCCTAGTATGAACCTATGAACCTATGAAGATACAAATTGTACAGGACACTAAGGATAATCCCATGGCTTCCTCAACTGATGGTAGGAACCATGTTGGGAATTCACAGATATGCTCTGAATCACACAAATATTACAAACAACATACCAAACACACACACATATTGCCAACATACATCCTGACAGGTGCAGTGCAACCCGGCCCCCCAGAATGCAAAATATCTATCCCAGCAGACTGCTGGCCCCCTGACATTGCAGATGCTGAGGTAACAGCCAGCATCTACAAAGCAAAACACACAGCAGCAATGGTATGAGATGGTGTCCTGGTCTGAGTCCACCATGGACTCCAAGAAGAATGGAATGCCAAATAACACTACTGCTCAATGTCAGTCTTACCACAGGATATGTACCCAAAGAGCAGTGTACAACAACAGTGGTCATTCTCAATAAAGGTGTTGCCTGAATGGATACTGAAAACTACCACCCCAGAATCCTGAGAAGCTTGGTCTGCACAGCTATGGAAAGGATCAGCATGTACCGCAGACATAAAGATATTGGGGACCCTACCCAGTGTGGCTTTCTTAAGTGCAGATCCTGCCCCTAAACATGTTTGCCTCATTTGAAACAGTCATTAAGGTCATTGATGAGGGCAATGTGGTCCACACAGTGTAGCTGGACCTTGCAAAGGCTTCCATACAATACCCTGTGTGTTCATTATAGATATGCTCACCATCTTAAATATAAACCCCTATGTCAGTAGAGGGGTTGCAAACCAGACCAAAGACAGAACTGACATGGTCAGACATGCTGCAGCCATGTCAGACTACAAACCAGATATAACTGGCATCCCACAAGGCTTGGTTTTGGGACCTCCCTCGTTTGGTATATATGTCCCATAGGTACAGGCCAACATGGAAGGACTGTGTCTGAACATGTTTGCAGAGGACTACAAACTGCCCACCATATCTGACCCTCCAGCTGACACAAGCATCCCACAAAAGGGCCACATAAAAACAGGCAACTGGTGCCATAGCCATGTCAGCAAGCTAATTGCAGAAAAGTATATAGTCAGCCCCCGTGGATATACAGTAAGTGCCCACCAATTACCACATAGGTGTTAACCCATTACATGCTTAACATGTAATGAGAGACCTGGGGACACAAGGTGATAGATATCCTGCATTGAACAAACATGTGGCTGTAGTGTTTACAGAAACATACCATATACCCACCTAATCATGAAGGTTGTCAGATCTAGATAAGGGGAGGTCATTGTGGCTCTGCAGTCATCCTTCATCAGTGTTACAATTGACTACAATAGCCCCTGTGGGATGTACATCAGCAGACACCTCCATCAACTGTAAAGTCCCTAACAGTACCTCACCAGGAGTATCAAAGAGCTTGAACAGATGCCATGTATTGCCTGATTAAACAAAGTGCAGCTGCACACACTGCCATACTGCCCACCCAGAGGCAAGCTGTGCCTGATGTATAAAGCCATGTTCAAGCTGGAATCAATAAACATGCTGCACCTTGTACAATCTGAATGGCAGTGAGCTATGCACATGCGAGACCTGAACCCCAGCACTGACATACATAGGACAAGCTTTACTGCATGATCCATAACACAGAAGCCACCCCCACTCATGAGCAAACTCCCAGTACAGGTTATCCATAGAGTCACTCATCGATTCTCCTCAAGAGGAATCTTGATGAGTGGATGGGAGATGGTAGGTTTACCCTGGGTATCACTGTTATGTCACAGGTAGACGGAGGCACAGTATACTTACCATGACATATGTCACGGCAAACTCCACTTACAATGTGTGTCAAAGGACAAACACACTCTCCGACTAGCATTAGAAATGGCCTAAGGCACATCGCTAGTGTTTGCAAATGTACACCTATGTTGTGGAATACACTACCAATGTTGGACAAGCCTGGTTTAAGTAGTTCATATCTGAACATAATGCAACATGGTCAGATGTGCACAACTGGCCCCTAACCAGGCTGTTGTGCTCACTATGGAACTGTAAAGCAGTGATAGGACTAAAGCCCAGGATACTGTCCACCACAGTGAAAGTACTGAACCAGTACACTATACGGTACTACAGTGTTAGGTCAGTATGAAAGGATGTTGACAACTGTATGCAAAGTATCCCATGCAAACCCTGCAGGCACAGTATAATCCCTGTTGTGTTCACACACAAAGCAGTGTTCACACACAAGACAGTAACTACACAACATGACACAACACACAACCATAAATGGGAGATATTTGTTGAAGTTCACACTCATCCACAAATGTGGTGAGCTGCAGAGTTCAACATATGGAAAGCTCACACTGGGCATGCTCGCACACTTTGATAAATGAGACATATGTCAGACAACATGCCATGGGAAGGCTGAACTGGGCATGCTCACACACTTAGGCCAAATCTCAGTTTAGCAGTTGGCCACACGTATCTGGTATTTGTACGTGTTATTCCATGAACCAACCACATTACAGCAATCTGCCCAGTGCACACAGTTAAATGACTACAGAGACATACGTGATATAGTGGATCCCTCCCATATGCAAACATCTTCCACAGATACACAAGTTGTTCATACAAACAGGGAATGCTATGGCAATAAAGACCTGCAAACAGTCTATCAGCAACAAATAATGTGCATCTGACAATTAAACATATGGGTGTAGAGGTCAACACTAGGCTGTTTGCCCTAGGGAATGACAGCTTAGCCAGAGTGTGCTTGGTGTCTGCCTCCCCAGTACAGTAGGCTACTGTGCCACTGTAAAGTAGGTCACATAAGGCACCATGTGAGGCTAGTGTGCTGTACCTCTGTCAAGCAGGGACACAGTGGAGATCCCAGGGTTTGAATTTGCTAAGCCACAGCCATGTTGTTGGTGTGTGCTGGAAGAGGGTTGCTGAGGACCTCTAACAGTAAGTGGGCATCAATAACAGACTGACGGGAGCCTTATCTGCATTGTCTGGACAATTTCACTGTCAACACTCTGTCGTGATGATTATGAGGGATTGAAGTGTTGTGCCAGTACTGTTCCAGAGATGTCCTCCCTCTGTGGGCTACTGCTCTGCAATGTATTAGCTCACTCTGTCTGTTGGACAGCTCATATATGGCTGGTGTACATCTGAAAGGTGTCCTGTTGTGAAGCAGTCATGGGTATATTTGGGATAGCATGACCAATGCAAACCTTCCACATGCTCACAGAATGCAATTGTCAAGGATTATGCAGAGTGGCCTGTATACTCCCCCAGCATGGGTCCTTTGAAGTCTTCAACCCCAGTTTTCACAAGTGTAAAGTCTACTTTTGATAAATACAGTTTGTTTGCAGTGACAACCTTGCCTGGGGGTGGGGATGGGATATGGATGGCCAGGGAAAGGTGGGTATAGTCAGATATCAACAACGGTGGTCTACCTCTGGTGTGGAACAGTGAGTACCCATGTTGTAGATGGTCAGGTGCAATATGTATTCCCCCTTGTGGCTGTGGTGAGTGGTTCTGCCATAGCACATGGACTCACAAATTGTAGTGGCTGTAGGGTAATGTTGTAGAGGCCTGAGTAGTTCCCACACACAATATGCCTGTACCTGACATTAACAACTGGAATGTCTTATGTGAACACCTGCATATCTTGGCACTGTTCCCAAGGAAGCAAAGTGTGTGTCCTGGATGTGGGAGGGGTGGTCAGGACTGGTTGTGTTGTGTGTTACAGGTCCTGTGGTCACGAAGCATGGTATAAAACATAACCTGTCAGTGCGATGTGCATATCTGACCCTGACGTAGGTGGCTGCAAATGCATATATATGCTATCCCCCACCTGACAGGTAGTACTAGATGTACATACCTCTGTAGAAACTGATGTCAGCACCCTATAAATACTGCAGGTGCAGAGCAAATGCCCACTAATTCGGATAGTGCGCGCTGCTAATGCACCTCCCTCAAGTGTCATAACATATTTAGGTAGGGGTGTGAATCCTGCAAATGCTCAGTGTGTGTGTGGGTGAATGAGGTTTGTGTGTGTGCAAGTCTTTTTGAGTAAAATGTCTCTTTTGGCAACTGGGAAAACACACTACAGGATGCACATTTCCCTTTCTAAACACTGATGATGTCAGCACCCTATAAGTACAGCAGGAGAAGGGAAACCTCCCAGTAATGAGAATAGCGTGCTCCGCTAATGCATCTGTCTCGAGTGTCATAACATAGTTAGGTAGGGGTTTGAATCCTGCAAATACTCAGTGTGTGTGGAGGGGGTTAGTGTGTGTGTGCAAGTCTGTATAAAGAAAATATCCCTTTTGGCAACTAGGAGAACACACTACAGGATGCACATTCCCCTCTCTAAACACTGATGATGTCAGCACCCTATAAGTACAGCAGGAGAAGAGAAACCTCCCAGTAATGCGAATAGCGCGCTCTGCTAATGCATCCGTCTCAAGTGTCATAACATAGTTAGATAGGGGTTTGAATCCTACAAATGCTCCGTGTGTGTGGAGGGGGTTAGTGTGTGTGCAAGTCTGTATAAAGAAAATATCCCTTTTGGCAACTAGGAGAACACACTACAGGATGCACATTCCCCTCTCTAAACACTGATGATGTCAGCACCCTATAAGTCCAGCAGGAGAAGGAAAACCTCCCAATAATGCAAATAGCGCACTCTGCTAATGCATCCGTCTCAAGTGTCGTAACATAGTTAGATAGGGGTTTGAATCCTACAAATGCTCCGTGTGTGTGGAGGGGGTTAGTGTGTGTGCAAGTCTGTATGAAGGGAATATCCCTTTTGGCAACTAGGAGAACACACTACAGGATGCACATTCCCCTTTCTAACCACTGATGATGTCAGCACCCTATAAGTACAGCAGGAGAAGAGACACCTTCCAGTAATGTGAATAGCGCGCTCTGCTAATGCATCCGTCTCGAATGTCATAACATAGTTAAGTAGGGGTTTGAATCCTGCAAATAGCAAGTGTGTGTGGAGGGCGTTAGTGTGTGTGCAAGTCTCTACGAAAAAAATGTTCCTTTTGGCAACTAGGAGAACACACTACAGGATGCACATTCCCCTTTCTAACCACTGATGATGTCAGCACCCTATAAGTACAGCAGGAGAATAAAAACCTCCCGCTAATGCGAATAGCGCGCTCTTCTAATGTGTCTGTCTCAGGTGTCATAACATAATTCAATAGGGGTTTGAAACCTGCAAATAGCAAGTGTGTGTGTGGAGGGGGTTAGTGTGTGTGCAAATCTGCATGAAAAAAAAGTCCCTTTTGGCAACTAGGAGAACACACTACAGGATGCACATTCCCCTTTCTAAACACTGATGATGTCAGCACCCTATAAGTACAGCAGGAGAAGGGAAACATCCCAGTAATGCGAATAGCACGCTCTGCTAATGCATCAGTTTCAAGTGTCATAACACAGTTAAGAAGGGGTCTAAATCCTGCAAAATAGCAAGTGTGTGTGGGAGAGAGTAAAAGTAGTGTGTGTGCAATTACATGTGTGAGAGAACTGACCATTTTGCCAACCAGTACAATACACCAGCTGCTGCATAATCCAATCTCTACACAGAGATGATGTCAGCACCATACAAGTACAGAGGAAGAGGGAAAATCTCCCAGTAATGCAAATAGCATGCCCTGCTACTGCGTCTCTCACTACTGTCATAGCACAGTTAGTTATGGCATTGGATTCCAGACATGCCACGTGTGTTTTTGTCACAGAGAATGCCCATGTGTGTGGCTTGTTGTTCACAATAATGCATGACATCGATTAAACCAGTAATGGCAATGGACACAGATGATGTATGTGTGTGCCAAATACACATATATACTTGTGACCTTCAATAGTTACCATGTCTGACGCCTGCCACATGTGAATACATGGTATTTGCACTGGACAACATTATGACTGTGGTCTTCTGTGCGGGTGCTGCATGTGGTATGTGTATATACAGTGTGATATGTAGATGGTATCAACCTAGCAGCGAGGGATACACATCTGGTCTGGGGCATATAGTCTACATGTTGTTGATGAACAGGTGCTGCATGTTTTCACCTGTTGTGGGAGTGGTAACAAGTTGTTCCATAGCAATGCAGTGACTACATGCTAGGAACCTTTCAGCTAGGGTGTTGTAGCTACAGTAATTCATCAGCATTCAGTAATACGTCAGCATTCCTGGTGAGGGTATGATGCCAACCAAGGTCAGGATCATACCAGCCGTGCCACATGCTCAGAGAGCCCTTCCATGTTCCCTATCATGTAGTCCAGAGAGGTACATCACAGGTCAGCCATACTGGCATGGGCAATGACTGAGTCATATGTGTCGATGCCTCTGACTGACCTGTATGCTTGTGTTATGTGGTGGACCATAGTGCCCCACGGGCATATCACTGTGACCTTCACCTTGTCCAGCCTGGTGAGCGTGACCTCACTGTACCAGACAATAAAGGTACCTAACACAACTGTAGCAGGTGTGTTGTCTAGCCGTACAGGCTGTGACTGGCACACAGGATTTGTGTGCTATGTGTTATGCGTGATGTGTTCTGGCATAACGTATGCCTGTATGTCATCTGCAGAGGTATCTGCCACTCAGGCAGGATGCTATTCTTAGGCTCCACAAATGGCCCAGTGTGTTTACGTGCTTGTATTGCTGTCAGTGTAGGTCTACATCAGACTGGTATTGTAGTCACAGTAGTATTTCATGCCACCTGACAGGTTATGCCAGTACTGGGTTCAGAGTGCTTAGTCCCCTGTTTGGCTATGTGGTTCCATCTCATACATGTGTTGTAAGTCCATGTGTAAGGGAGAGGGTTGACTGTGTACATGTGGCAGCTGTGACATTGCCACATGACCCACATATTCCACAACTGTACCATAGAGGTGACTGACAACTGACCTTTGCACATGCTACCATAGTATTGTGATTGCCATGGTGATTAACAGCACATAGGGCCAATGGGGAACAAGGTACATAGGTTCATAGGTTCATACTAGGCTATCTGCCCTAGGGCATTTATAAACCTAGCCAGAATGTGTTTGGCTGTCGCCATCCATTGTAAATTTATCTTGCTATGCCCTTTTTGAGGTTAGTATACTGTGCCTCTGTCTAACAGTGACACAGAAGTGATACCCGGGGTAAACCTACGATGTCCCATCCACTCATCAAGATTCCTCTTGAAGAGAGTCAATGACGACTCTGCCTAACCTGGACTGGGATTTTATTCCAGAGTGAAGGGAGCCTCTGGGTTATGAATCTGTCCCTCCAGCATGTCCTATTTATTTCAGTGCTGAGGTTCAAGTCTCTCGAGCGTGTAGCTCGATGGGATTTGGATATTCTGAGGTGCAGCATGCCCATTAATTCCGGGTTTTACATGGCTTTATACATCAGGCACAGATCGCCTCTGAACAGGCGGTATGCCACTGAGTAGAGCTGGAGTTTCTTTAACCGGTCAGCATATGGCATCTGTTTGACCCCTTTGATCCTCTTGGTGAGGTACATTTGGGGTCTTTCCAGTTGCTGCAGGTGTCTGGTAAGGTACATCCCAACAGGGGCATTGTGCTCAATTATGGGCCTGATGAGGGATGAGTAAAGAGGCACGATGTCCTCCCCTGATCTAGATGTAAATCCCTTCATGATGAGATGGGCTATATAAAATGTTTTTCTAACCACTTTGGCCACGTGGTTGTCACATGAGAGATTGCTATCAACTTGGGTCCCCAGGTCCCTAATTACTTCTTCTGTACTTAATGGATTACCACCTATGTGGTACTTTGTGGGCACTTTGTTTTTGCCAAAGGGGATGACTATACACTTTTTGGCATTCAGCTTGAGGCCATGGCTCTGGCACAAGTTGTCTGTTTCTATGAGGCCCTTTTGGTGGATGCTTGTGTCAGCTGGAGAGTCGATTATGGCGGCCACTTTGCAGTCATCTGCGAATTTGGTCAGCCACAGTCCTTCCGTGTTGGCCTGTACCTCCGATAAATATATACCAAACAAGAGAGGTCCCAGGACTGAGCCTTGTGGGACACCACTTGTAACTGGTTTGGAGTCTGGCATGGCTCCAGCAATTCTAACCATGTGGGTTCTGTCCTTGAGCCAGTGTGCAATCCATCTAGTGACATAGGGGTTTATATTTAAGCTGGTGAGCTTCTCTAGAATGCCCGAGTGGGGTATTGTATTGAAGGCTTTTGCGAGGTCCAGGTAGGCTGTGTGGACCACCTTCCCCTTGTCAATGGCCTTGGTGACTGTTTCAAAGAAATCAACCAGGTTTGAGAGGAAGGATCAGCCCTTAACAAAGCCAAACTGGGTATGATCCAGTGTCTATAGGTCCCCAATATCTTTATTTATGAGGTCCATGATGATCCTTTCCATAGATTTGCAGACCAAGCTAGTCAGGCTTATGGGGCAATAGTGTCCAGGATCCATTGAGGCACCACCTTTCTGTAGTGGGACCACTGTTGCTGTACACCACTCTTTGGCCACATATCCTGTAGTAAGGCTGGGATTGAACAGTAGTTTTATGCTTGGGTGTAGCTCTTCTTGGAGTTCATGTAGGACACAGCCTGGGACACTGTCTGGTCCCATTGATGCAGTGTGTATTGCTTTGGAGAGGGTGGCTCTTACCTGAGCATCTGAGATGTCAGGGGGCAGCACTCTGCTGGGATAAATATTTGCCCTTTCGGTGTGGAGTGGGGGGAGAAGTTTGCGCTGAACCTGTCAGCTAGGATGTTGGCAATGTCTGTGGGTTTGGTGTTTCTATTGACATTTTGGACTACCTCTGAGCATATCTGGGAATTACCACCCAGGTTCCTAACATAACTAAAGAAAGCCTTGTGATGATGTTCAGTGTCTCGTGCAATTTTCTCTCGAAGCTGGCCTTAGACAATCTTATGAGTGCCCATAGCTTTTTGCTAATACTGATCAGTGATGCCTTCCCTTTTCGGGATTTTGCTGTATCATTTAGTAGCTTCCTCCTTCTATTGTATAGTTTGTTTGTGGCTGGGCTCCACCAGACAGGACGTCTGCCTTTGGAGGACTGGGTCTTGGTTTTATTTGGGATTGCATGATCCATGCATTCCTGAAGGTGTCCATAGAATGCGTTTATAGAGGAATCTGCGGTCCGGTGTGTATTTCCCACAGGCCCAGGGGCTTTGAAGGTTTCCACCTCAGTTTGGAGGAGTGTGAATTTGCTTTAGAGAAGTTGTTCACTGTGGTTTTCTGGGCAGGGTGTGGGGTCGGGATGTGAATATCCATTGAGATTAGTTTATGGTCTGATCTTACCAGTGAGGGATACACTTCTGGTCTGGAGCATAGAGTCCCCATGTTGGTGATGATCAGGTCCAGTATTTTTTCCCTTCTTGTGGGAGTGGTAACAAGTTGTTCCATAGCATTTGAGTTCATATATTCTAGGAATCTTTGGGCTAGGGTGTTGGAGCTAGAGTCATGCTCCCAGTCTATGTTTGTGTAGTTGAAGTCGCCCAATATAATGGTGTTTGGGGAGACCTTCATATTTTCCATTGTTCTCAGAAAGGTCAAGTGCGTTTCTTGGGTTTGGGAGGGTGGTCTGTAGCAGGCTATAACCTGGAAGGCAGTTTTACCCATTGTTAGTTGCACATGAATAGTCTCTGATGCTTGGTGCTTTGCCACCAACCTGGAGGTGTGGGTTTCTTTGATGAATATCAATACTCCCCCTCCTTTTGTGGTTCGGTCCAAGTTTTGGGGCTGAAAAGCATGGCATGAGGTATAACCTGGTAGTGCTGGGGTGCTCTCAGTAACCCTGAACCAGGTATCTGTTACTGCACAGATATTGATGTTCTCCATGCTAAGGAGAGTTTCGAGTGCATGCATCTTGAGGTTTAGACTTCTGGCGATGAGTAGCATTACTCTTAGTTCCTTATCCCTTGTGATACCTATGAAGGTGGGTGTGTCATTTGAGCCTTGCCTAACAAAGGCGCTATGGGGGTAGCAAGAGCCTTTGCCAATATCCAAAAGCCCAGGGGTGACAGGTGCAAGCCGTCCCTAGCGAAGCAGGTGGTTCAACAGAAGATGAGTATGTGAGGGTGTAGTGCCTGTGATTAGTTAGCAGTGGCATATATGACTGCTCACGTGGACAAATGCCAGGTAAGTCATATGCAATGTGTCCCAGGCAACGTACATGTGAACAGGACAAACAGTGACGTTCTGTCAAGTGAGACATGGACATACATATAGTAAGCTATGCAGATGTCACTAGGAGTCCACAGAAGCTCTGTAACTATGCATTGCAGGTGTGATCAGTATTCCAGGGTAATTGCAAGCAAACATGCATGCAAACAAAGCTACAGTAAGCAGGGCTGCATGTAGTCCATTGTACAACAAACAAGCTGTACCACTTCCAGTAGGTAACACTGCAAATATGCAGGCACTATGCACATATACATGGAAATACACAGGTCAGATGGCTAGGGTCCAGTCTCAGCGCACACAAGTGTACAGACCATGTACCGTCAGGATGTACAATAACTGGATGGAAACCCATGTGCTCATACCTGCAGTAATACACATCAAATAATAGACACTGAGCCTTCACTCAGTGGTTCCTTACTTAGTAGGATGTATGCTACCTGGCCTGCCACCACAGTATCCCTGACATGTATGGGGACTCTCCCTCCTGTGACAGTTAGTTTTGTGTGTTGGGGCTGTCTAGCATGGTATGAGATGTGAGCTTGCAGTGCTAGGGTGCTCCTGTGTGTCCTGTACCAGTCGGGTAGTACTGCACACATATCAACATCCTCAAACATCCGCATTGCAGAGTCCAGTGTGGGCAACATGCCACTTGCAGTTTACATGTCCATCATTGCGTATTAATACTTTCATTACCTTATCCCCTGTGCTACCTATGTATGTAGCCTTCTGTTGACATCCTTACCACCAGTATGCCATCATGTGCAGATGATACACTATGGTACTTACCATGGGTGTAGACAACAGTACATGACAATCATACCCTTACTGCATCAGGCATGCTGTGATATACCCACAATTATTTCAGCACACAGTACTGTTAACTACATGATACTATTACTACACGTCTATGTAGTCACCCTGTGCATCAGCAACATGTTAACCTGTACCTGCACTGATGTTACAGATTGCAGGAGGTGGCACAGTTTCATCATATGCACAGGGTGTGAACTTGGTATGCCTGAGTCAGCCACCGATACCACCAATTGACATGTATGTGTATGTGTGTTGGTGAGGGACAGCAGTACAAGGTGGGGCAATGTTGATGCAGTGTGTGCGTGTATGTGGCAGCCCTAGGTGTTGTCAATTCACATGTGTGTATGGATGCACACAATTCCACCTCATGGCTGCCATATACTGGTGTTTGTGGACAGCCACAGACTGTACCTGCCAGGTCATACAGATCAGTGTCTCTGGCCACGGACACGGTACCTGTGCCTTGCAGGGGTGCTACGGACCATATCCGGTACAAACCCAGACTGGGTACTGTCATCAAAAGCAGGTGTTCGTTGACTGGACACAGATCCCTGTTGGGCCTGGCCAGAGCCACGTGCATGTGGTCTCCTGGGGCAGTCTGATGACAGCACAGACCCAGCATTGCTGGGGTTGCTGCTGGCACTATGGCGGCAGCCGCGGCCCAGTTGTCATCCGCGACGACTGCCAGCTGCTGCTGTTGCTGGCATGTGCCCACGTCGATGCCTCAACTGTCCACCATCGCCCTGGCTCATGGACATGTAGTTGTGGAACCGGTCTAATATGTCCCCACAACGTCTGTCTATGACATCGGTGAAATTACGGATGGCAGCTGCAATGTCACGCATACTGTCAATCATGGCTGTGCGACATGCTGTCAGCTCCCTCAGACCCTGTCTGGTGTACCGTTCCATACGTGACTGTGCCTGCATGACAGCCCGAAACATAGCTGAGGTTGTAAGACCTCTGTGGGCACGTCTGACAGGGCAGTACGCCCACGGATGCTCCCACGAGAACCCCTGGACATTTGTCTGTGTGGTACCATCTCAGGGCCATGCCCATGGCTGCTGTGTGGGGAGGCATGTGCCACAGATACCACATTACCCTGTTCAATGTTCACTGTATGCTGTCCATCACCTATGGACATTGGTGACAAAGGGTGTATTGGCAGGATAACTCTGCGCATTGATGGGGTTGACAGCTGTGTACTGTCAATCGGCTGACCAATGATGGACCCTGGCATACCTTCCTGTGCCATTACACAGATGTCATCATTATCAGTACCCATGGCACCTGCTTCTGATTCCCTGCTGCATGACACCAGAGCAGCACCAGAACCTGTGGGAGGGAAACAGGAAACACAGTTTACAATGTCTACACAATATTACCAGTGATGCACACATCCACACATGCACAGGTGCACACATGCACACATGCACATATGCACAGGTGCACACATGCACACATGCACAGGTGCACACGTGCACACATGCACACATGCACAGGTGCACACATGCACACATGCACGGGTGCACACATGCACACATGCACACATGCAAAGGTGCACACATGCACACATGCACAGGTGCACACATGCACACATGCACACATGCACACGTGTACACGTGCACGCATGCACACGTACACACATGCACACAGTTGCACACAGTTGCACACAGTTGTACACTACTCAGTATGCGAGATATCAACACACAGACACACCTGCATGCATACACAGAGCACTACTAAGTGAGCCTAATATTACTATTACTATCAAGACTATTAAAGGTATTGTTAATACACACTCACCAGCATGGATAGGCTGCATTGCTGTTACACCGGAAGGACCTGCAGAAGTGAGGAAACTAATGTCAGTGGGCATGACTGTGCCATTGTTACTGAGTATGATACAGGTCAGTAGTACAACAGTCGCCTTTCACAGGTCAGCTGCTGATATTGAGGATATCACACTTACACATTAAATACTATGATGACAGCTACAAACCAAGGACACACCTCACACATGCATTAACTACCAGTGTACACAACAGTCAACTATACATATGGCATATTACCTGCACGCTCTCTGTCTTGCTGCTGTGTGGCTCCAGCCTCCATCATAATGCAAGTCTGCTGCTGTTGTTGTTGTTGGTGTACTGGAGCCACTACACTCATGAGTAGTCCCTCCAGTCTGGTGAGTGGGGGATGTGTAGCCACCCCACCACCTGTGGCAACCTGTTGCCTGTGGATATCCGATGCACGCTGATGGACATTTCTGATTAAATCACTGCAGTGATGTCATACCTGCTCATATGTCCTATTATGCGTGCCTATGTCATTTACCCGACAGACCAGGTCTTGCCACAGTGCACCCCTCTCCTGCTGATTCAGACTGGTGCGGGAAAAGAGTATTGCATAATCCCGCACCAGGCTCTGGTGTATCTCCTCATCCTCAGCTGTGGAGTAAGCAGGATTTTGCGGGTGAGCCATGTTCCTGAAAAAGGAAATAACCTGATATCAGCAATATATGTCAGCAGAATTTGGCACACATACTACACATGCTACTCAACTGTTATGATACGACATATCTCACATATATAGCATCTGTCTGTCTATTGGTGGATACACATGTAAATGGCCAGGTATCAGTGCTCAGCCAGCAACTGTGCAACAGTACCTGGCACACTCCATACGACATACTACCAGACCCCAGCAGTCAGAACACTGATTCAGGTCCAGAGCACCTCCTCACTCTGGGGGTTTGTATCTAGGTACTGTATGGGCTACATCATCAACTACTGTGAGCTGACCACAAACTAATTGCCCTGGATATACATATCCCACCTCCACCACGAGCACAAACGACTATAGTGAATAACATTGCAAATGCAAACTTTACACTTTGTAACAGTGACATGGTATGCTTTTAGCCCACTGGGCCAGTGGAAGACACAACCCACAATGCTGACCCCTTCACAAATGCTTTCTATGGACATCTCCGAGAATGCATGGATCATGCAGTCCCATATATGGCCAAGACACTCTCCACAAAGGGACAGCATCCTGTCTGGTGGACCCCAGCCATAGACAGATTGTATTACAAAAGATGGAAGCTACTGCAAGACCAAGCATATTTCCATAAAGGGAAGGCATGTCTGAGCAGCACTAGTAAGGATCTATTTTCCCTCATACAAACATCCATGG